>NC_134354.1:180497669-180692669 GCF_048569485.1 Anomaloglossus baeobatrachus
GGTGCAATTAATACAGGTAATGAGTAAGAGGGCTTCTTAAAGAAAAAATAACAGGTCTGTTAGAGACAGAATTTTTGCTGGTTGGTAGGTGATCAAGTACTTATTTCATGCAATAAAATGTAAATTAATTATTTAAACAATCATACAATGTGATTTTCTGGGGTTTTTTTTTATTCTGTCTTTTACTGTTGAAGTGTACCTACGATAAAAACTATAGACCTCTCCATTCTTTGTAAGTGTTAAAACTTGCAAAATCGGCAGTGTATCAAATACTTATTTTCCCCAATATATGCCATCAAAGGGAGAGCAGCCATCTTTATGAGGAGCTTACTGACGATGTGTTCGTAAAGATTCATTAGTTACAAGAGAAAAAGTTTGGGTACCGTGTTAGTCAGTTTAAAAATGATTGATTGTTCTCAGTGAGAGAAACAAAATTATAATTTTGTAGTTGTGATACCTTTTAATGGCTAACTAAAATAAAATAAAATAAAATAGTGTTACAAAGCAAGCTTTCGAGACATCTCAGGTCCCTTCATCAGGCATGGTATGACAAAATATCTGAAGAAACAAAAATATATACACAAACAGAGCAGAGGGATGGCATAATAAAACAACATTTCTGTACTTCAGGACACAACATAAACCACATGAAAGTCGTCATATTGAAAGGCAACTTCAGATCACAAAATCATCGAAGGGTCTGGGAGTACAAATTCATTAAAATGTTTAACTCTGTGGACACAGGACTTAACCTGTCAGGGGGATTTATGACCCACTACAAAATCTGAGGAGTCTGTTCCAGAGACTGCTAGGGCACCATGCCTCTGATCCTACATGGATATTGGGACAATAAACCTTTCACACCACTAATGAAAGCTAATTAAGGATTCCCTCTTTAAGCTCAGTGTTTATTTAAATGTCTTTTATTATGCCATCCCTCTGCTCTGTTTGTGTATATATTTTTGTTTCTAAGATGTCTTGCTTTGTAACACCATTTTATTTTATTTTAGTTAGCCATTAAAAGGTATCCCAACTACAAAATTATAATTTTGTTTCTTTCACTGAGAACAATTAATCAATCAACCAATAAAGATTCATTCAGCCATCAGTTTTTTGTGAACGAGTTCATTCTATTAGCGGTTTTTAATAAAGTCGATCTCTCTTCACAAGTCTGTATTTTTGAAGAACCAGTGGTGATCTTAATATCATTGAGACATGTTTGTTTTTGATTAGAAACTCGGATCAATCTCGTCAATGCAAGTCTATTAGTCTGAAAAAAATAAATAAAAAACTGGACAGCTCTCGGATGCCATCTGTGTTTTGTTTATTTTTCACAGACTGTTTGATAAGAAAAGCTATAGAAAGTCTCCATCAGTTTTTTTTTCCATGAGAAAAACTGATGAAACCCTGCTGGTAAAAACTGAAAGTGACCAAAACACTGAAATTCAAAATGAGCCTGAAATAAAATCTTTATTGAGCTCTGAACAATAACCAACATTTTATTTTTTAAAGAGATACTTTAGCCAACAAAGTGCCTCATCTCCAACTGGTTTGCATTTGGCCAAGCCAGACATGGTAGTCAACTCTTACGGTGGTTGAAGCTACTTCTGAAGAGTGCTGTGAAACTTAACTTTAGAGAGTTTTATTCAATGAACTACTAAATGCACCCAGAAAAAAACCTGTTCCCTTTTCTATGGGCTTGAAAGTGGTTTTAACAGGTTGCCACATGGATAAATAATAACATAAGTTAGTCAGGTAGAATCAGTTAAAAATCAGTGCAAGGTGAATGCTGCTGTTCACAAATTCTCTTGAGATTCTTTAGATGAGAGATTGCAAAGTGCTTTATTATTAGGAGAGTCCCTGTGCTAGCAGTGATTACTAATCATAAAGACAATCCTAAAAGCACCATTGTAGTAGGAACTAGGAAGCTGTGAAGATGTATTTATGCCGCTATGCGAGCTGGTTCCTGTAAGTACCAGGCACATCACTGCCGGCACAGAGTGAATCTCACTGGAGGACAAGACACCACTCAAAGCTAATTGACATTTGTAAAATGACTACTCTGATGTACAAAGTGTCTGGTCTGGGCTATGCGGAGCATTTAAACTAAAAGGTCAATTGCCTCTGGTTCTTAATATGTATTAAGATGAAGCCTTGGAGTCACAGTAGTTGCATTTTAGCAGTATTTTCCGACCTAATGCTATAACTGTGAACTTCTACCACATTTTAGAATTATAATACATGTTAGTGCTGTATAATAGAAACCTATTTATCTGTGTATTGAAAAAAAAATGTAGATGACCTTTCATTAATTAATTCTGATTAGCCTGAGTGAGATAAAGGAAGTCTAATCATGTTAAACAGGAAAGCATTTGGTAAAATAAAGTCATATCCTGATCTCCACACAGAGGGCACATGAAGATATGAAGCTTGTTATATATTAAATATACATTGAAGCTCCACACTAGGGTCATTTAACATATTATATAGCAAATTGCATTATAAACAATTTCTGAATATATATACAGTATGCACTAGGAATGTCTTAATATAAGTACACCCTCTTTGAACTCTATGGTTTTATGTATCAAGACATAAACAAAACAAAACACGAAGCCCCTATAAGATCTTAAAACTAGGCTAAACTAATTTAAACCTCAGATGATACTTACACCATGTGCATGATTTATTTAATGAAAACTAGGTCAAAATGCAGAATCAGCATGTGAAAAATTCGGCACACCCATACTGCTTTCATAGAAATTAAGAGGGTAAATAGCAGCCAAGTGTTGCTAATCAGCAAGTATGACCACTTCTAAGGGTATGTGCCCACGATCAGGACTTACTACGTCCTGCGTTTCCTCCGCAGGGGAACACAGGAGACCGCAGCTGCTTGTATCCACGATCAGGGTTCAGTGCGCTGCGGTCTCTTGCATGTGTTATCCCTACAAAGGACGCATGCGATTCTGCAGCAAACAATTGACACACCGCAGGTCAGTGTTTACTACGGAAAAAACAAGCACAGTGGGCACTAGACTTCTAGAAATCCCGTCCACTATGCTTGTACTGTACTCCGCAACATTTTGGAAGCAGCTGAAGCATGCTGCATCCAAAACGTTGCAAACACTGATCGTGGGCACGTACCCTAAGGGTACTTTGATCAGGCTTCCTCGCGTTCTGGAAGCAGCGTCATTTCTTTTGCGGAGATGCTAGTGTCCTGGGCGGGAGAACACGCTGCCCGTGCCCACAGTCAGGATTACTGATGCATTGTATTTTTGCTGTATTCTCCTGCTGAAAACACTTACGGCCCCGCAAATAAATTGACATGCTGTGGCTCGGAAAGCTGAGTTGCATGTTACTTTACAGTGCATAGAAAACAAATACAGTGGGCATGAGATTTCAATAAATCCCATCCACTGTGCTTGTACTGTACATCGCAGCATTTTGGATTCAGCGAAAACACAAGGTGTCCAAATTGGTGCTAACACTGATCATGGGCACGGGCCCTAAGGGCTCATTCAGAAGTCTGTGCACATCAGTCCAATCTCAGACCACAAAGCATGAACAGCTTCATATATTTTAATGAGACTGTCAAAAAAGGCTCGAGAGAGCCAGAGACAGTCCGTTCATTGCAGTCCAAGATCGGACTGATGTCCACAGAAGTCTGAATGAGCCCTAACAGCAACACAACACTGCGAAAAAGGAAAGACATCATCAATGATCTTCAAAAGCAATTGTTGCTGCCCTCAATTTTGGAGAAACTAGGGGTATATGTCTATTTTCAGGATTTGTAGGAGAATATACTGCTGCAAATTCTAATGTGCAAGCAGGAAAAACGCTGCATAAAATACACCAGTTTTGCCACTTTTTTTGCGTTTCTTTTTTACATGCTTTTTTATAATTTCTGCAAGAATTAACATGCTGCAGATTTGAATCTACAGCAAATCTGCAAAAAATATGCTATGTGTGCATGAGACCTCAGGAATCTCATTCACTTTTCTGGTACTAGGAAATTCTCCAGGTTTTGTGACAAAACTGCACGAGAAAAACAAGACAAAAACGCAACTTATGCACAGGTTCTTATAAGGCCATTTCCAAACAAGTTGGGACTCCATCATTCTACAATGAGATATATTATTCACTAGTAGGAAAAATTCAAGACAGCTCACTTTCTTCCCTGGGGTGGACGTCCCAGCATATTCCACCCCAAGGTCAGACCACACAATGTTCAAAGAAGTTGCAAAAAACCCTCAAGAGCTACAGCTTACTGCATAAGGCTATATGCGCATGCTGCGGATTTACCGTGGATTTGCAGCAGATTTGCTGCAGAAAATGTGTCTAACATTACTGCAGTCATTCCCCAGCAAAACCTATAAAAAAATGCTGTGAGCACACTGCGTTTTTTATACCTGCGGAGTTACCCGCGGAATTTCCGCTGCGGAATTAATGTGCATGTCACTTCTTTTCCACAGGTACCTGCGATTTTTGCCATAGATAATGGCAAAGAAACGCAGGGACCAACCAGCAATAAAAAACGCGTCAAAAACGCGTCAAAAAAGCGGGTGCGGTATTCTGCCAGAGGGTGCGGATTTTTCTTAAGAAAAGTCCATTTTCTAGTGCGCACATAGCCTTAATGCCTTAGTTAGCACGTTACATGTTCAGGTTCATAACAGTATAATATAAAGAGAATGAACAAGTATACGTAACATCTGTGCTGGTTTCTGCTTCAGCCACTAGGCAGATCCACACTGTTGTTACAGGTGATATTTGATAGTATCAATCCTGTTTTTTTAATGGGACTTGAGGTTCTGCCCACTCTGGAAGCTATAGGGTTAATCTTGGTTTTGGTTTCTGTATGCTGTCAGCAGTGGGTGGGGCTGTTCTACATAAAATCCAGACAGCCAGATCCAAGTTCAGTCAATAGATACTCAAACCTGGTTTGTGCCTGCTGTGTTTGTCCTGTTAATTCCAGTTCATTGACCTCGGCTTTACATTTGTCTACTTAGGGTACCTTCACACTTAGGGGTGCTTCACACATAGCGAGCGCACTGCCGAGATCGCTGCTGAGTCACGCTTTTTGTGACGCAGCAGTGACCTCATTAGCGATCTCGCTGTGTGTGACACTGAGCAGCGATCTGGCCCCTGCTGCGAGATCGCTGCTCGTTACACACAGCCCTGGTTCGTTTTCTTCAAAGCCGCTCTCCCGCTGTGACACACAGATCGCTGTGTGTGACAGCGAGAGAGCGACAAATGAAGCGAGCAGGGAGCAGGAGCCGGCGTCTGACAGCTGAGGTAAGCTGTAACCAAGATAAACATCGGGTAACCAAGGTGGTTACCCGATATTTACCTTAGTTACCAGCCTCTGCAGCTCTCACGCTGCCTGTGCTGCCGGCTCCGGCTCTCTGCACATGTAGCTGCTGGTCGGATCGCTGCTGCATCGCTAAGGGTACCTTCACACTTAGCGATGCAGCAGCGATCCGACCAGCGATCTGACCTGGTCAGGATCGCTGCTGCATCGCTACATGGTCGCTGGTGAGCTGTCAAACAGGCAGATCTCACCAGCGACCAGTGAACAGCCCCCAGCCAGCAGCGACCTGCAAGCGACGCTGCGCTTGCACGGAGCCGCCGTCTGGAAGCTGCGGAGACTGGTAACTAAGGTAAACATCGGGTATGGTTACCCGATGTTTACATTAGTTACCAGTGTGAGCAGGGAGCCGCGCACACTGAGCGCTGGCTCCTTGCTCTCCTAGCTACAGTACACATCGGGTTAATTAACCCGATGTGTAATGCACCTACATGTGCAGAGAGCAGGGAGCCGCGCACACTGCTTAGCGCTGGCTCCTTGCTCTCCTAGCTGCTGTACACATCGGGTTAATTAACCCGATGTGTACAGCAGCTACATGTGCAGAGAGCCGGAGCCGGCAGCACAGGCAGCGTGAGAGCTGCAGAGGCTGGTAACTAAGGTAAATATCGGGTAACCACCTTGGTTACCCGATGTTTATCTTGGTTACAGCTTACCTCAGCTGTCAGACGCCGGCTCCTGCTCCCTGCTCGCTTCATTTGTCGCTCTCTCGCTGTCACACACAGCGATCTGTGTGTCACAGCGGGAGAGCGGCTTTGAAGAAAACGAACCAGGGCTGTGTGTAACGAGCAGCGATCTCGCAGCAGGGGCCAGATCGCTGCTCAGTGTCACACACAGCGAGATCGCTAATGAGGTCACTGCTGCGTCACAAAAAGCGTGACTCAGCAGCGATCTCGGCAGTGCGCTCGCTATGTGTGAAGCACCCCTTACTTGTTTTTTTAATCCTGTTAATAGATCTGGCCTGGCTTCCTGACTTAAGCTGGTGTCACACACAGTGACAACGACAACGACGTCGCTGCTACGTCACCATTTTCTGTGACGTTGCAGCGACGTCCCGTCGCTGTCGCTGTGTGTGACATCCAGCAACGACCTGGCCCCTGCTGTGAGGTCGCCGGTCGTTGCTGAATGTCCAGCTTCATTTTTTCGTCGTCACTCTCCCGCTGTGACACACACATCGCTGTGTGTGACAGCGAGAGAGCGACGAAATGAAGCGAGCAGGAGCCGGCACTGGCAGCTGCGGTAAGCTGTAACCAGCGTAAACATCGGGTAACCAAGGGAAGTCCTTTCCCTGGTTACCCGATGTTTACGCTGGTTACCAGCCTCCGCTCTTGCTGCCAGCGCCGGCTCCTGCACTGTGACATGTGGCTGCAGTATGCATCGGGTAATTAACCCGATGTATACTGTAGCAAAGAGAGCAAGGAGCCAGCGCTAAGCAGTGCGCGCGGCTCCCTGCTCTCTGCACTGTGACATGTAGCTGCAGCACACATCGGGTTAATTAACCCGATGTGTACTGTACCTAGGAGAGCAAGGAGCCAGCGCTAAGCGCGGCTCCCTGCTCTCTGAACATGTAACACAGCGACGTTATGATCGCTGCTTCTGCTGTGTTTGACAGCTAAGCAGCGATCATAACAGCGACTTACAAGGTCGCTGTTACGTCACCGAAAATGGTGACGTAACAGCGACGTCGTTGTCGCTGTCGTTTAGTGTGAACCCAGCTTAAGGGTACCTTCACACTTTAGCGATGCAGCAGCGATCCGACCAGCGATCTGACCTGGTCAGGATCGCTGCTGCATCGCTACATGGTCGCTGGTGAGCTGTCAAACAGGCAGATCTCACCAGCGACCAGTGACCAGCCCCCAGCCAGCAGCGACATGCAAGCGACTCTGCGCTTGCACGGAGCCGGCGTCTGGAAGCTGCGGACACTGGTAACTAAGGTAAACATTGGGTATGGTTACCCGATGTTTACATTAGTTACCAGCGCACACCGCTTAGCTTTGCTCTCCTAGCTACAGTACACATCGGGTTAATTAACCCGATGTGTAATGCAGCTACATGTGCAGGGAGCTGCGCACACTGTTTAGCGCTGGCTCCTTGCTCTCCTAGCTACAGTACACATCGGGTTAATTAACCCGATGTGTAATGCAGCTACATGTGCAGGGAGCCGCGCACACTGTTTAGCGCTGGCTCCTTGCTCTCCTAGCTACAGTACACATCGGGTTAATTAACCCGATGTGTAATGCAGCTACATGTGCAGAGAGCCGGAGCCGGCAGCACAGGCAGCATGAGAGCTGCGGAGGCTAGTAACTAAGGTAAATATCGGGTAACCACCTTGGTTACCCGATGTTTATCTTGGATACAGCTTACCGCAGCTGCCAGACGCCGGCTCCTGCTCCCTGCTCGCTTCATTTGTCGCTCTCTCGCTGTCACTCACAGCAATCTGTGTGTCACAGCGGAAGAGCGCCTTTGAGGAAAACGAACCAGGGCTGTGTGTAACGAGCAGCGATCTCGCAGCAGGGGCCAGATCGCTGCTCAGTGTCACACACAGCGAGATCGCTAATGAGGTCACTGCTGCGTCACAAAAAGCGTGACTCAGCAGCAATCTCGGCAGCGAGCTCGCTGTGTGTGAAGCACCCCTTACCTCCTTGCCAGCTTGCACAACTGAACAGCAGCTGACTCTGTGGCCCTTACCCAGGGACCTCTGTTTAAGACCAGATCTACGTAGAGGTATGAAAGGGTGAAGGCCAGAGCTACCCCAGTGTTCCGAGATACA
Organism: Anomaloglossus baeobatrachus; assembly: GCF_048569485.1. Taxonomy (NCBI): domain Eukaryota; kingdom Metazoa; phylum Chordata; class Amphibia; order Anura; family Aromobatidae; genus Anomaloglossus; species Anomaloglossus baeobatrachus. Next base: position 180,505,802 of record NC_134354.1, read on the forward strand.
GAATAGCTTGCCCCAAACCGGTTTGTGGTATCCATTTTGGAGCTGCCCAGTGACTACTAACAGTGTGCGACTGACAGTATGGCTTGGTTGGAAGGATTGCTAGGCGATAAACTTAAACTTTTTTTTTTTTTCCCCAAAAAGGATCACGGCAGCACAATTAAAGGACGCAAAGTTGGATCTGAACAAACCACAAAACGTCTGGAACTATAGGGCCGATTAATAAACCCCTTCAACCCCGGCAAGTCGTAATTTTTCGTTTTTTCCTCCCCTTCTTCCACGAGTCATAACTTTTTATTTTTTTTTTTTTTATTTTTCCATCAATATTGCCATAGGATGGATTCTTTTTTTGTGGGACAAGTTGTACTTTTGAATGAAACCATTAGTTTTACCAAATAGTGTACTGGAAAACTGGAACAAAAATTTCATAAAAGTGCAATTGCATACTTGTTTTCAGAGTCTCTTATTCACCTGTTCACTATACGGTAAAACTAATGTATCTGTACAAGCTGCATGTATACCATCTCATACTCTGGCTCACTTTTTTGTTTGGATGTATCTGTAGGTTACCTCACTTCGGTACGAGTTCATAGATACCAAACATGTATACTCTTACTTTTATGTAGGTAAGTTTCAGAAGTTTGCTCAAAAATAGAATAGCGCTTTTGTTGCCATTTTGCGAGCCCCTTAGCTTTCTCGTTTTTGGGATCTGGGGCTCAGTGACTGCTTATTTTTTGCGTCTTGAGCTGCTGTTTTAATTATGCCATTTTTGTGTAGATTCAATGTTTTGATCACCTGTTATTGCATTTTAATGCATTGTTGCAGCGACCAAAAACTATAATTTTGGTGTTTGGAAATTTTTTTATCGCTACGCCATGTACTGATCAGATTACTTGATTTTATATTTTGATCGGGCATTTCTGAACTTGACGATACCAAATATGTGGTTTGTTTGTTTTTTATTGCTTTATTTTCAATGGGGCAAAAAGGAGGTGATTTGAATTTCAGGTTTTTTTTATTTTTTCCTACTTTTAAAAACTTTTTTTTTTTTTCCTTCACTTTTTTTGCATTATTGATTTTACTAGTCTCCCTAGGGGACTTTATCACTCCACAGTCCAATCACTGAAAATGCCCATCTCCTGCAAGTACAGGCGCTCTGTCGGCTCTCACAGAGGATACGTCATGGGTTATCAGCTGACCACGCGCTACCATGGCAACCCATTGGTGTCCCGTGTTCACGTCACAGGGCCGCCGATGACAACAAGGAACAGTGCGATCCCCACCGCGGCCATTAAAGTCTTGGTGTCAGATTTTGACAGCGCACTCTAGGTGGTAAGATTGACCCGAGCCTGTTAGTCGCATATATCTGTTGATCAGATCAGCAGACATGTGGAAGGGATTACAGGAGGGACACAACCTAGGACGTATATATGTCCAAGGTTGTGAAGTGATTAACACTGACGTTGACCACACCAGTCTTAATGAATGGGCTCGCTGGAGTACCATGCGCCTAATTCATTAAGAGGCACATGCCAGTTAAATAATTAGGCATCTCTCTCTTAGGCCTCCTTCACACGTCCATGTCACTGGTACGTGTGATGTCCATTTGCACAGGTACCGAAGGCAGGTTCACACGCATACTAATTAAAATCATTAGGGATCTTCATACCTCTCTGTTTTCACACGGATCATGTGTATGTGTGAAATGCCTGTGTGACAGTGTGATTCACATGACCACAAGTCAGTTTTTTTCCAGCAGCATGGATCAAATACGGACATCATGCGGATGGTATCCGTGTGACATGTACCGTAAGATAATGGATGATACTGAAATTAATGTTTGTGGTTTGGTTTGGTTTGGTTTTTTTTTAATTTTTATGTGTAAAAGATGTGCAAAGATAGATATAGATGGATATCCAGCACAGGTATAGCAGCTGTGGGCTGCAACCCTCAGCTGTCACCTGTACCTTGGCTGGTTATCCAAAATAGAGTGGATACCACTCTTACTTTTATAATTATTTGAATAAATAATTTAACAAAAAACGGCATGGGGTCCCCCCTCCATTTTTACAATATCAGCCAAGGGTACAGCAGATAACTGGGGATGGATATTATTGGGGTGGGAAGGTCCAAGGTTATGGCCCTTGCCAGCCTAAAAATAGCAGCCCGCAGCTACTCCAGAAGTAGAGCATCCATTAGAAGCGCCAATTCTGGCGCTGAACCAGGTTCTTCCCTATTGCCCTGCTGTGGAGGCAATTGGTGTAATGGTTCATGGGATCGATGGCAGCTGTGAATTGACAACTGGCATCAAGCCCTAGTGTTAGTAATAGGCGGGTATCTATCGGACACCCAATTACTAACCCAGATAGACAATAAAATTAAAAAAAAAAAAAAAAAAAAATACCCCCTGACTTTAACCCTCATTCACTAAAAAAAAAAAAACCTTGAAATTCAGCTTTAATTTACATAGAGGTCTCACAACGTTCCCTGATGCAGTGGCCCAACCTGTGAAGGCCCCGCTTGTGAAGGTCCACCCTATGAAGAACCCCTGTAGGCTAAAATAGCAGCCTCTGACGACTCGCACGCTGCACTTTGGGAAATGCCAGCAGTGATCTACAGTGACCTCATGAGGCCACCTCAGTTCACAGCATGCTGGGTCACACAGAATGCAGTATGAGAACCACCAATGGCTGTGATGTCATGAGCTCACCGCAGTTCACTGCCACAGGGTCTCGCGCTTCTTTCTGTGTGACCCAGCTGCCACAATGAGCGATGATCTCATAACTTCACAGCCGCCACCAGTTCTCACACTAGCTTCTGTGTAACCCGGCGGCAGTGAACTAAGGTAACCTCATGGGGTCACTGAAGTTCACTGCTGCTTGCAGTTCCCACACAGCCCAGTCTGAGAACCAGCACTGGCTGCACTTCCAGCCTTTGGGGTTTGTTCTATTAATGTTCTTCACAAGCTGGGACACAGAGTCAGGGATCGTCGTGGGACCTTCATGTGGATTAAGGCAAAACTTCAAGGCTTTTTTTTCTTTCTTTCTTCATAAATTGGTGAATTTGGGCTAAAGTTGGTGTGTGAAGTTTTTTTTTTTTTTTTAATAAAATATTTTTTGGTTGTTTTTTTTTTTTCTATTTAAAGTTGTGCGCAAAAGTTTACATACCCCGGCAGATTTTTTGCTTTCTTGGCCTTTTTTTCCAGAGAATATGAATAACACAATTTTTTTTCCCACTCTTGGTTAGTTGGTTGGGTGAAGCCATTTATTGTCAAACTACTGTGTTTTCTCTTTTTAAATCCTAATGACAACCAAAAAAATCTAAATGACCCTGATCAATAGTTCACATTTCCTGGTGATTTTGGCCTCATAACATGCACTGAAGTTGACATAAATGGGTTTGAATGGCTAGTAAAGGTAACATCATAACTGGTTACTTGTTTGATTGTAATCAGTATGTGTGCATAAAAGCTGAGTGAGTTTCTGGGATCCAGACAGAATCTTGCATCTTTCATCCAGCCACTGACGTTTCTGGATTGTGAGTTCTGGGGAAAGCAAAAGAACTGTCAACGGATCTATGGGAAAAGATAGTTGAACTGTATAAAACAGGAAAGGGATACAAAAAGATATCCAAGGAATTGATAATGCCAGTCAGCAGTGTTGAAACTGTGATTAACAAATGGAAAGTCAGGGGCTTTGTAAAAACCAAACCATGATCAGATAGACCAACAAACATTTCAGCTACAACTGCCAGGAAAATTGTTCAGGATGCAAAGGAAAACCCACAAAAAACATCAGCTGAAATACAGTACTCACTGAAAACTAGCAGTGTGGCTGTTTCAATATGCACAATAAGGAGGCACTTGAAGAAAAATGGGCTACATGGTCAAGTCTCCAGAAGAAAGCAATTACTGCTCAAATGCTACAGTGTCTTGCCTACAAGACACCAAACAACACAGAAACAAGCCTCCAGACTTCTGAAATAAGGTAATTTGGAGTGATGAGACCAAAATAAAACTTTTTGGCCACAGCCAAAAACGTTACATTTAGAGGTGTCAATAAGGCCTAAGATGAAAGGAACACCATTCTATTGTAAAGCATGGAGGAGGATCGCTGATGATGTGGGGATGTATGAGCTACAAAGGCACAGGAAACTTGGTCAAAGTTGTAGGAACAATGAATGCAGCACGTTATCAGAAAATAATGGAGGCAAATTTGCGCTCATCAGCCTGGAAGCAATGCATGGGACTTAGGGTATGTGCGCACGTTGCTTTTTACCTGCTTTTTACCTGCTTTTTTGCTGCTTTTCCTTCTGCGCTGTTTAATGCCAAAATGGATGTGTTCTTCTATTCAAGCAAAGTCTATGGGAATTTGGGTTTCTTGTTCACACTATGTTGTTCAAAATGCTGCCTTTTTGTGGCAGAACTTTGGTCAAAAACTCAGCTTTTCAAAGAAGCAACATGTCAATTGTTTTTGCCATTTGGGTTTTGCACTGCAAAGCTGAGTTTTTGACCAAAGTTCTGCCACAAAAAGGCAGCATTTTGAACAACATAGTGTGAACAAGAAACCCAAATTCCCATAGACTTTGCTTGAATAGAAGAACACATCCATTTTGGCATTAAACAGCGCAGAAGAAAAAGCAGCAAAAAAGCAGGTAAAAAGCAGGTAAAAAGCAACGTGCGCACATACCCTTACTTGGATGTTCCAACATGACAATGATCCAACACACAAGGCCAAGTCGACCTGTCATTGGCTACAGCAGAACAAAGTGAAGGGTCTGGAGTGGCCATTTCAGCTTCCTGATCTTTGAGGCACTCTGAGGAGAACTCAAGTACGCAGTTCATGCACGAAAGCCCAGGAATTTACAGGAACTGGAGGCTTTTTGCCAAGAAGAATGGGCAGCTTTACCATCTGAGAAAATAAAGAGCCTCCAACAACTACCACAAGACTTCAAGCTGTAACTGATGTTAGAGGGGGCAATACATGGTATTAAGAACTGGGGTACGTGAACTTTTGATCAGGGTTATTTGGATGTTTTTGGTTGTCATTTATGATTTAAAAAGAGAAAACTCAGTAGTTTGACAATAAAAGGATTCACCAACCACTAACCATGAGTGTAAAAAAAGTTTTTTGTATTATCATTAATATTCTCTGACAAAAGGCCAAAAAAGCAAAAGATCTGCCAAGGTATGTAAACTTTTGAGCACAACTGTATATCTACTGGGTTAATTGTGGTTTTGATGCATATTTTATTTTTTTTTTTGCCAGAGGATGCAAATTTAGTGCAGGAATATGGTGTATAAATTTCAGCACCAAATCTGCATCTCTTGGCAAAAAAATGGACGATTTTGATTCCATTTTGGGGTGGCCTTCTGCCAGAACGTGCAAAATTGGAGCTGAAATCTGATGAAGACATCTCCGCACCAAATTTGCACCTCCTGGCAGAAAACTGCGGTTTTCAGCCAGGAGATGCAGGTCTGTAAACTCAGTAACCTCACCTGAGGTGAGGTCACTGAGTTTAATGAGGTCAACTGAGGTCAGTTTACATGCGGTCAAAGCTTGGAACCTCCAGCTATGACTGCAAATAAATTGATCAACTGCTCACTGTGGCTTAGTCTCTGACTGAAGCCCACAGCGTGCGGACATGTTCTGTGCTTTTGTAGCAGAGCTGGAATTGTCGTGGGACCTCGTGTGGATTACGTTAGAACTGGGTGTTTTGGGGGTTAATAAAGAGGAGAAAGAGGGTTTTTGTATTTTATTTCAAATAAAGAATTTTTTCAGTGTTTTCAGTTATGGATTAGTAATGGGGAGGTCTCAGACACCTCCCATTACTAATCTACGGCTTAGTGGCAGCTGTGAGCTGTCATTCACCCCTTACTACCCAGATTGGCACCGCACCAGGGCAATGGGGATGAGCCGGGTAAGGTTCTGGGATCTTATGGATGCGACAATCCTGGGCGGGAAGCAGGCTGCTATTTTTAAGAAGAGGGGGCCAATAACCATGGATCCTCCCCAGCCTGAGAATACCAGACCCAGCTGTTGGCTGTATCATGGCTGAGTATCAAAATTGGGGAGATCGCACACCGATTTATTTAATAATTTAAAAAGCCACATGTGGTCCCTCTTATTTTGATACACAGTCAAGATAAGCGCATGGCTGGGGGCTGCAGCCTGTAGCCATGTGCTTTATCTGTGATGGGTATCATAATATGGGGGGACCCTACGACAACTTTTTTTTATTTATTTTTTTTACACTATAGGTATGCACACAGCGTTTGTGATTGGTTGCAGTCAGACTGAAGGTGGGTGGGGAAAACAGTGCATATGTATGAAGAACAATGAGCGGCCCCAGGACTAGCGTTACAGCTGAGCGGGGGATAACGCGCCTGTTTTAATGACCATATCCCTTCTACTCCTGGATTCTGATCCCCATAGACTTATATGAGGACAGGCGTCTGGGCAGATATCCGGTATCAATTCTAGGCCAGAACCGGTTTTGTTTTTTTTTTAAAACCTGGTTAGACCCGCTGATCCTGGGTATCTGCCGATCATCACTAATTGTGAGCCCCAATGGGAACACTTAGAATAATTTATATAAAGCGTTGTAGAATATGATGTCACTATTTAAGCAATGCTTAAACAATAATACATAATAAGTAATAACTGTGCCCCCCACCTATATATAAGAATAATTATACACTGTGAAGACTGAATATCTGACTCCCTGGAATAAAACAGAAGGGCTACTCACTTTAGATGCACTTTTCCTTTCGTCACGACAGCACCCACGAGAGAGGGATCCGCCCCCTTCAGGACAGGAAACCTACAGATAAAAAGGGGCGGTTCCCCTCCATCAGTTGGTTTCCTGTCCTGCAGGGATCGGAACCTACAGTACCTGGGTCTAGTTGAGTCCGTGCGGTCTCCAAGGGAACGGCGGAGCTCAGGATCCGGAAGCACGGTCGGTGGAGCTCCCCTCGTGGACTCCGTCCTCCGGTGCACCTCGTCCTCTTTCTCCTGGTCCGGCTTTGCCTCCGGGGATATGACGCCTGCAGCAGAGCGTGCTTCTACCGGAACGTGTGCGCGGCGGGGGGGCCCTGCCGTGTCGGCGCACGCTCCCTGCTGCAGTGACCCGGAAGTATACAGGAGCGCTTCCGGGGGAGCGGCCGGGAAGGTTCCTGGTGAAGCCCGTGGTCCCCTCCATCCTGGCCGGACGCTGCGGTGATGGTGAGTTGCTATGGCGGTCGGGCCGGAGCCTCTCCCTGACGCGTGCCTGCGTCTTCACAGCTGCACGGCGTGTGCACGCGGGAGGGGGTGTCCTGGGCCTGCCGCGTCCTGTCTTCTCGACGGTAGCCCAGCAGTGCTCCTGCTTCTGCGGATCGGGGGGGCTCGGCTGTGGGTCTCTGCCAGCCCTTCCCCCTGCCCTTCTGACCGGGGTCGGTCCCCTTCTGGGACGGTCCCTCTGCCGTCCGCGTCCCACATGCTGTGGAATTCCTGGCCGCCTCTGTTCTCTGTGGAAGGCGTCCTGGTGGTGTCTGCACTGGGGTGTGCGCTGGGGTGCCCTCTTGGTCTGTGCTCGGTGGCCTCTGTGCCCTCCTGGCCTCTGTGAGCTCATGGGCCCCTGTGGCCTCCTGGCCTCGGTGGACTCCTGGCCCCTGTGGCCTCCTGGCCTCTGTGGCCTCCTGGCCTCTGTGGCCTCCTGTGGCCTCTGGGCCTCTGTGGCCTCCTGGCCCCTGTGGACTCCTGGCCCCTGTGGACTCCTGGCCCCTGTGGACTCCTGGCCCCTGTGGACTCCTGGCCCCTGTGGACTCCTGGCCCCTGTGGACTCTTGGCCTCTGTGTCCTTCTGTCCCCTGTGGCTCTGTGCCTCTTGGCCCCTGTGTCCTCCTGGCCTCTGTGTCCTCCTGGCCTCTGTGGCCTCCGGGCCTCTGTGGCCTCCGGGCCTCTTGGCTTCTGTGGCCTCTGGGCCTCTTGGCTTCTGTGGCCTCTGGGCCTCTTGGCTTCTGTGGCCTCTGGGCTTCTGTGGCTTCTGGGCCTCTTGGCTTCTGTGGCCTCTGGGCCTCCTGGCTTCTGTGGCCTCCGGACCCCCTGGCTTCTGTGGCCTCCTGGCTTCTGTGGCCTCTGTGCTTTTTTGGCTTCTGTGGCCTCTGGGCCTCTTGGCTTCTGTGGCCTCTGGGCTTCTGTGGCTTCTGGGCCTCTTGGCTTCTGTGGCCTCTGGGCCTCTTGGCTTCTGTGGCCTCCTGGCTTCTGTGGCCTCCTGGCTTCTGTGGCCTCTGGGCCTCCTGGCATCTGTGGCCTCTGGGCCTCCTGGCATCTGTGGCCTCTGGGCCTCCTGGCATCTGTGGCCTCTGTGCCTGTTGGCCTCTGTGCCGCTTGGCTTCTGTGGCCTCCTGGCTTCTGTGGCCTCTGGGCCTCCTGGCATCTGTGGCCTCTGGGCCTCCTGGCTTCTGTGGCCTCTGGGCCTGTTGGCCTCTGTGCCGCTTGGCCTCTGTGCCTCTTGACCTCGGTGCCTCCGGGCTTCTGTGCTTCGGGGCCCCGATCCTCTGTGCCTCCTGGCCTCGTGCTTCTTGGCCTCGTGCTTCTTGGCCTCGTGCTTCCTGGCCTCGTGCTTCCTGGCCTCGTGCTTCCTGGCCTCGTGCTCCGGGCCTCGTGATTCCTGGCCTTGTACTTCCTGGTCTCGTGCCTCTGTCCCTCTGTGCCTCCTGGCCTGGGGACTCTGTGCCTCCTGGCCTGGGGACTCTGTGCCTCCTGGCCTGGGGACTCTGTGCCTCCTGGCCTGGGGACTCTGTGCCTCCTGGCCTGGGGACTCTGTGCCTCCTGGCCTGGGGACTCTGTGCCTCCTGGCCTGGGGACTCTGTGCCTCCTGGCCTGGGGACTCTGTGCCTCCTGGCCTGGGGACTCTATGCCTCCTGGCCTGGGGACTCTATGCCTCCTGGCCTGGGGACTCTATGCCTCCTGGCCTGGGGACTCTGTGCCTCCTGGCCTCGGGACTCTGTGCCTCCTGGCCTCGGGACTCTGTGCCTCCTGGCCTCGGGACTCTGTGCCTCCTGGCCTCGGGTCACTGTGCCTCCTGGCCTCGGGCCTCTGTGCCTCCTGGCCTCGGGCCTCTCTGCCTCCTGGCCTCGGGCTTCTCTCCCTCCTGAAAAACACAAAAAACTGAGCTGAAACAATGTTCAGTAAACATGCAACATTAAGCATGTGAATTGCAGCCTTAAGACTAGAAAAAACCAAAGAGAAAATTTGTATGTACCCTGTCATTAAGCACTTGCAATTTATTTATTTATAGTCAGGGTATTTTTCATACAATTTTTCTCTTTGGTTTTTTCTCTCCCTCCTGGCCTTGGTGCCTCCTGGCCTCGGGCCTCTGTGCCTTGTGCTTCCTGGCCACGTGCCTCTGTTGCCTCCTGGTCTCGTGTCTCCGGCCTCTGTGCTTCCAGGTCTTGTGCTTCCTTGCCTCCTGACCTCCGGCCTTCCTGGTCTCTGGGCCTCCTGGCCTTTGTGGCCTCTGTGGCTTCTTGACCTCTGTGGCTTCCTGGCATCTGGACCTCCCGGCCTTGGGCCTCCGGGCCCTGTGCCTCTGTGCCTCCTGCTTCTGTACCTCCTGGCCTCCTGCCCTCTGTGCCTTCTGCCCTCTGTGCCTCTTGGCCTCTGGGTCTCCTGCCTCTTGGCCTCCTGGCCTCTTGGCTTCTGTGCCTCTGGCCCTCTGTGCCTCTGTGCGTCTGGCCCTCTGTGCGTCTGGCGCTCTGTGCGTCTGTGCCTCTTGGCCTCTGTGCCTCTTGGCCCCTGGGCCTCTTGGCCTCTGGGCCTCTTGGCCTTTGGACCGCGGGGGCCTGTGTTCTGGTCTTCCGCCTCTGCCGCCTTGTGCCTCCCTGGCCTTGCGCCGGGCCTGGCGCCTCGGGCTTCATGCTTCGCTTCTGGTGTTCCTTGCTGCTCCCTTCTGGCCCTGCCGTCCCTGGTTCTCTCTCCTGGGTGCCGTGCTTGTTCGAGCGCCCCTAGGTTCTTCCGTCCCGGCCAGCCCTCCTGTCACGGAGTCCCTTCCTTCCCCCCGCGTCACGGAACTCCCCTTGCCGGTGTGTTTTTTTTGTCGGGGCATTGCTGCCTTCCCGTCCTTGCTGCGCTGTAGGCCGCCAGTCCGCACCCAACCTTGTGGTCGGCTGTGGCTGCTCTTCCTGCCCTCCCTTCCTACCTCCTCATCTGCTGTATTCCGTTGTCCTCTGTTCTGCCGTTCTCCTATCGGGAAGGGTTATGGGTCTCTCGGTCGGTCCCCTCCGGGTGCCTGTTTCTGCCCTGGGCGCCCTGTTTAACTTCCGTCTTGCGGGTTCTGAGGGGTTGTGCGCTTCCTTCTGGCTGGGGGCCGCTGCCAGCCGGTCCGTATACCGGCTCTCCTCCTTGGGGTCTTGCTCTAGGGTTGGGCGCCCTACCCTTTGCGCCCTTCGAGCCCCTCTCTGTCGTGTGCTCTTTCTCCCTTCCTTCCTTTAGCGTCCTTGATTGGGGGAGCGCTGTCCCCCCCCCCTGGGTCGCTCGGCGGCCCCTTGGCGGCTGGATGGGTCTTTTGTTTTTTGTCTTTCAGGGTTCTGGCTGTGCTCCTCTGGTGTCGTGCCTTCTCTTGCCCCGATGGCTGTGGGCTACTGTTTCCCTCGCGTCTGTGGTGCAGCCTGTTCTCCTGTCCTCCTCGGTGACGGATCGTTCTCCTGGGAGGTGGCCTCCTACTTGGTGGCTGTGGCGGATGTCTCCTCGACGGTTTTGTAAGGCTGTGGCCTGGTCTTCTCCTTCCACTTTTCCGGGCTCTGCCGGCTGGCCTTTGGTTCTTCCACTGACCTTCCATTTGGCAGCTTGGCTCTTCACGTGGTTATCCCGCCCCCAGTGTGTCTTCTCTCTAAGTCTCTCGTGGGTGCTGTCGTGACGAAAGGAAAAGACTATATTACGTACCGGTAATGGGATTTTCCTGAGTCCACGACAGCACCCTTTACACCCCTGCCCTTTCTTTGTTTGTTTTTTCTCACGCTTCGGTGTCCTGGGCTTGGTCTGTGTTATTTACTAATTCTTTGGCGGTTCCTCTCCCGGTCTCTGCAACCAACTGATGAGGGAGGGGGACCGCCCCTTTTTATCTGTAGGTTTCCTGTCCTGAAGGGGGCGGATCCCTCTCTCGTGGGTGCTGTCGTGGACTCAGGAAAATCCCATTACCGGTACGTAATATAGTCTTTTGCAGGCCCGTGTTCTGTATGCAATCTTGCTGAACTATGCAGGCAGCACAATGACAGAATTGTACCCCCAACATAGGGAAGACTTCAGAGCCTTAGATATGAAGCCAAATATGGCTTCCTTGCAGGACAGCTGCTACCGTGTTTCCCCGAAAATAAGACACATTTTTTTCCCCCTGAAAAATGCACTAGGTTTATTTTCAGGCAAACGCGGGTTGGGGGTAAATTTACCAACTCAAAAACAAAGCAGACCCCCCCCCAGGAGAATCATACTTACCAGACCCCAGACATCTGTGTCGCTTACAGATCCTCAGCGCGTGCTCCATGCAGGTCGTTGTCTTCTCAACAGTGGCCCTCCCCTGCTTCCAACCGGATGGCACTCACACATACACATCTCATACACATCTCATACACAACAGACACACAGATCCAGTGATACCGCACTGCTTCCGATAGACAGGAATACGTGGAATGTTGGGAACATGAACACTTGCACACGGAGCGCATTGAGGACCTGCTGTGGAACACATCGATCATTTTTAACTACAGTGCTGCAACACCCCTGGTGGAATGAAATAGAACAGTCTACTATATTACAAATATTAAAGGGAATCTGTCAGCAGGTTTTCGCTACCTCATCTGAGAGCGCATTATGTAGGCAAAGAGACCCTGAATCCAATGGTGTCTTAGTTTACTATGTGCAGCGATTCTGACACAATTAGAGCATTTAGACTTATCAATGCAGTAGAGCTGAGAAAGCTGACCCCACCCACACCAGGCTCTCTAAAATAGAATGTTTATAGACAGTGAGCTGCTTATCAGAGCACAGGGTGTGGTCGGACGAATGTCCACATGCCAGCTAGTCACAGCAATGATAATCATTGGGGTGATAAAACCTTCAGTTTAAGTTAACAATAGCACACAGCCTGACATGTGACACATGTGGAATTATTTGTTTTAACCCCTACCTTCAGGGGTGGGATTCAGCCGGTTCTGTCCGGTTCTGGAGAACCGGTTGTTAAAATAGCAGCCGGTTCCCAGAACTGTCAAGAAACAGCTGTGGTGACCCGGTTCCCTGTATTCATTTGTGTTAGTGTCTCTTTAAGACACTGACACAAATTAATCCCCGTACCTCCGCGCCGCACTTCCGGGTACAGTGGAGCCTGTCTGCTCCCTGACCCGGCATGCAGCGACATGCTGACGCTACAGAGGTCACGGCAGCGTGGAGAGGTAGCTCCTCCTACTGCCGTCTGTCAGCGTCAGCGTGCAGAGACGAGCCGCGGAGGAGGACGGAGGACAGAGGAGAAGCTGCCGATGCTTGCAGCAGGTAAGCGCTCAGTGAGCCGAAGATGCAGGGAGACGGGCCACTTAAGATGGCAGCTATATGTGGCTATATGGGGAGAGGCCACATAAGATGGGAGCCATATGGGGAGAGGGGCCACATAAGGTGGGAGCTATATGGGGAGAGGAGGCCACATAAGGTGGGAGCGCTATATGGGGAGAGGGGCTACATACGATGGGAGCTATATGGGGAAAGGAGACCACATAAGATGGGAGCTATATGGGGAGAGGCCACATAAGATGGGAGCTATATGGGGAGAGGCCACATAAGATGGGAGCAATATGGGGAGAGGGGCCACATAAGATGAGAGCTATACGGGAAAAGGAGCCATATGGGACAGGATCTGCAGGGGAAAAGGAGCACATGGGATGAGATCTGCAGGGGAAAGAGGCCATAATGGGATGGGATCTGCAGGGGGAAAGAGGCCATGATGGGATGGGATCTGCAGGGGAAAGAGGCCAAAAGGGATGAGATCTGTAGGGTGAAAGGAGCCACATGAGATGAGATCTGTAGGGGGAAAAAGGCCACATGGGATAAGATCTGTAGTGGGAAAGGAGCCACATGGGATGGGATCTCTATGGGGAAGGTCGCCCATTCCAATTTTAGCAGGGCTCCTTTAGTAATCATTTTTAAAAACTGTAGAAAAACCATTTAGTACAATATGACTGGAACAACTGGTACTGGACAGGAGAGTGAAGGTATAGGAGGGGAAGGAGATTTTACTTTAAATTACTTGTATTTTTTGGTTGAGGAAACTGCGTGAAAATGGCTGTGGCTAACAAAATGGGTGTGGTTACAGAATGGGTGTGGGTTTTCAAATAGGCGGGGTTTACAGAGAACCTGTTAAAAAATTGTATCCCACCCCTGCCTATCTTATGCTGTCCTCAAATTACACTGCAAAAACCTGCTGACAGATTACTTTTAAAAGTGACCTTGGATATTATATACCATAAATGCATTTTCTATCCACATATGAACTCACAACCTTAATTTATAAATGACAATGCCTAGATTCTAACCACTAATTATTTGTAGAACTAGTTGGAAATGATTGCTCATGCTGACAATCAGTGCGTGGGAATGTAATTACTGAAGGAAATTTGTTCAGTGTCTCAGAAATGCACTGGACATTCTTCTCAAAAGATGATTGTTATTGCGCTGTGATTTCACCGAGCAAAAAAAAGTAAATGCTTGGTGTGGCCTTACTTTATGACCCAAATGCTGGAAAAAAATATCTAGGCGAGTCAACAAGCAGGAAGATTAAACAAGGAGCTTCACATCTTCTTACCTCTTTAAAGAGGTTGTCCACTACTTTTACATTGATGGTCTATTCTTAGAATAAGTCATCAAAGTATGATCGGCCAGGGTAAGACACCCCGCACCCGAGACAATGAGCTGCTCTCAATGCTGGCAGCAGCAGGCAGATGGAAGTGCTCAGTTCTGAAGCTGCCGTGTCTTCTGATAGTTGCCGGGTGCTGCACATCCGCCTCCTATTGATTTGAACGGGAGACAGATGTGCAAAACCAAGATGTGGCCGCTATCAATTGATGGAGAAACTCCGCAATTGAGCATTTCTGATTGCCTGCTGCCACCACTGGCAACTAGAACAGCTGCTCGATGAGGTGTCGGACATTGATGACCTATCCTAAGGATAGACCATCAATGTGAAAGTAGTGGACAATTTCTTTAATAAAAAAAATAAAGAAAAGTCCTCGGATTTGTTCCAAGTAGTGATGAGCGAGCACAACCATGCTCGGATGTTCAGTACTCATAAGGAGAAATTTGATGCTCGGATGGGCTGGACTCATGTACCGAGTTTTATGGAAACCTATAGGGAACTTGAGGTAGTGGCAATCAAAGAGTGCCCGCACAAATTTGTGATGTACACTCCTGGGGTTACTGAAATACTATAGTATACAGGGTGAGGTTTCCTGTTACAAACCAAGTCTCTGTTTCCTGTGTGCCTTCACAGCTGTGTTAGAGCAGATTTGACAATAGACACTGTATGCATAAATAGATCATGATGATGCTGGTGAGTTTACTTTGGAAATCCATGTAGGCTGTCTAACCCTAATATTTAAAATTAGCATATTATAAATCCAGTTAAAACTTACAATAGTTCCTGAGTTCATGTGTGTAGTCACTCTCTGCTCACCCGCCTGACTGATGGCTGCAGTTTCTACTAAGCAGTGTAAGCAGAGCTCACCAGCAGTAGGGGGGACACTGAGGAGCTCTACTGAGGCTGGATGAGCGAAATTGGGCCATATCGATACGGACCCTAAGGCTATGTGCCCACGCTGCGGAAAATGTGCGGCAAAGCCGCGGATTTCCCGAAAATCTCCAGCACAGCTACTCCCCAGCCATTTCTATGGCATTTTGGAAATGCTGTGTCCATGCTGCAGATTTTTCCGCAGCGGAAATCGTGCGGATTTTCGTCCGGAAAAATCTGCAACATGTCAATTATTGTTATTATTATTTCATCTGAATTTTGGCTTTAAAATTGGGGAAAAAAAAATCCGCACCAAAATCCGCATCAAATCCGCGGCAATTCCGCGGTAAATCCGCACCTTTGAAAAGGTGCGGATTTTGCGGGAAAGCTGCGGATTTTGATGCAGAAAAATCCGCAGCTACATTCTCCCGTGGACACATAGCCTAATAGTAGATACAGGAGTTTCATCTGGTCTGGTTTATTTAATAATATATGCTTTGTTTACATATTTTTTATTTTAAAATTTGGTTCAAACAAAACAAAATTGTTCACACAGTAAAATTTAACAACAAATTACAATCTAAAGTTAAATTAACATTCAATTTTTGAAATAGAAAAAGTGGAGCACGGGAAAGGCTATATGATTAAAGGAAAAGGTAAACTAAAGTTATAGTAGAGTTTTGGCTGAAAATTTAAACTGAATCTCTTAACACATAAATTGCTAAACGTAACTATTAGAATAAAAAAAGACGGAGAATATAATTAAATCATTTTTACAGCTAGTAGCTCCACTAACTCAAGGATTTAATATAATAAGATTGGGATTTAACTTCTTTGACCAAAGATTCCATCTCACCGAGTACTTATCATATAATCTATCTTTCAAAGCAAACTTAAATTCGTAAAGATTGTGAGAGGAAATTCTATTACTTCATGTATATATGCTTTGTATGTTATAAAGTCTTACAGATCCGCTATCACACTAGGGTAGTCACACAACAATGGGCAGAACAAAATAAAGATTTTTTTTTCTAAGCAAATGATTATTTTAAACAATGAGTCCTTCTCCAGATTATGTTTATAAATTAATTCCAATGTATGAGTATTAAACAATAAAAAGATGCAGATCATCTTTGTGATTATAACAACATGACTGGATAGAATAGCGTGCACTAGCCCAAAGGTCCACCAAACCTCAGACCTACAGCCACTCCATACACAAATGTTGATGGTAATAAAGTGCTTTATCCAGCATTGATGACTTAGCATTACTGTGATGCAAGCATATTTGTTCCGTGAACAAATCCAAGTCTTTATGGCATGTAATGGACGCTATAAAGATATATAATCAGCAAAAACATAAAGTTTATCTGTTTAGCAGTTGCTTGCAAAAAAAAAAAGAACAAATCCTAAGGGTACCGTCTCACTAAACGACGTACCAGCGATTCCGACCACGATATGACCTGGTCAGGATCGCTGTTGCATCGCTACATGGTCGCTGGTGAGCTATCAATCAGGCAGATCTCACCAGCGACCAGTGACCAGCCCCCAGCCATCAGCGACGCATGGAAGCGATGCTGCACTTGGTAACTAAGGTAAATATCGGGTAACTAAGCAAAATCCTTTACTTGGTTACCTGATATTTACACTGGTTACCAGCGCACCCCGCTTAGCGCTGGCTCCCTGCACTCGTAGCCAGGGTACACATCGGGTTACTAAGCAAACTTACTAAGATTTGATGCGACCAGACCACGCTTTGGCTTCAAAACTGCACCAAAGCATCAATTCTGCTAGGTACACGTGCACAGTTTGTAAAGGAACTCAGCAGGGAAGTTGTTTCAAACATCTTGGAGAACTAAACAGCTCAAGGCCACAGTGAAACATGTTGGAGGTTCCTTGCAAGTTTAGGGCTGCATTTCAGCAAATGGAATTGAGAATTTGGTGAGGATTAATCCCTTCATGACCATGGACATACTGGTATTGCCTAGATCGTGTCCCTGCCTTTGATGTGGGCTCACATGCTGAACCCGCATCTTTTCCGACACATTATGGCTGATCTTATCAGCGGGGGGCAGTGGGGGTACTTGGGGGGAGGATCAGCGATCTGCCCACAGCTGTTAATGTGACACCCTGGACTAGCCTGGTAATCACAAACATAACATCACACACACCCCCTCCCCTGGATAGTCAACATCAGTCAAACAAAATCCTTGTTGCCTCCTCCAGGGTCTGATGTCCACACCAGGTGGGGCGGAGCCAGGCGGTTGGCCCCACCCACCGAGGAGTTCACAGGCCTGGAGGCGGGAAAAAGCAGTTAGTTCAGTTTGGAGTGGAGTGGAGTTCAGTTTTGGAGTTGAAAGTGACAGGAGAGAAACTGTTAGTGTCTGGGTAGGAGCCCAAGCACTGTCAGCAAGGTCGGCAGACGGTGGTGGCCGTCTGCAGGAGTTGGCACAGGTCAGCGGAACCGTAGGACCGGGGACAGGCGGTGGCCCGCCGGTACCGAGCAGGGGAGCAGATCTGAACCAAGCACAAAGGCAGGGCCATCAGACCCCGACCAGGCTGGGAACCGCCGACAACAGTCAAATCAGATAGTGACCGTGACCTCAGGGGTTCCCTCACACCCAAGACCCGACAGAAGGCAACTGTCCATACAGTGAGGATAAAAAGCCACCGCCATAGGCTAGAGATCCAAGGGCCAGCGCCTGCGGGCAACACGGGCTCCTTCGGTACATACACGCCGGGGAGCGGACTACCAGTGGGAAACCATCGGAGTCAATACATTCTACAGCGGTGCAGGGAAAGACAGCCACCATCAACCTGTCCGGGGAGAGCAAAGACACTGCAGCCGGCTGCGGGACCCGTCCATCCAGCCGTTTGGTTTACCAGAGACTCTGTGAATCTGTGCCTGAGTGAGTACAACAGTGCCATCCGGCACCACGCCGCGCTGCCCCTGCAACCCTGCACCCCGGCCTTCCTGCCTCCCCGTACCACCACCGGGCCCCGGGATCACCAACCCCTACCCACAGAGGGGGAACCAACATCCTAGCTGCTCCCTGCCATCGCTCCCGGGATCCCCGTCACCAGCAGCGGTGGTGCCCATTATCACCACGACCCGTGGGTGCCGTCACGAACTATCCCCCCAAACAACCCACCCCTTTTCACTCATGGGCGAGGAGCGCTGCTAGAGTCCCCGGGTCCAGCCCACTGCTCGAGCCACCGTCAGCAGCAGCCCCAGACCCGAGCGTAGCGAGCGCGGCACCTCCGCCCGCGACATTACCAAGTTAAATCCTTCTGTCAATCTCTGGTCAGAATTGAAAACCTCAGATACCCCAAGTTGAAATTAATCAAACAGCTCACCACACTAAAAACAAGCCCTCACACAGCTCTGTTGATGTAAAAATAAAAACATTATATAAAAATGGAGAAACAAACCACATTTGGTTTCATAGTAATCATACTAACCTGAAGAATCATGTTTCTATATACATTGAATACTGTAAAAATGAAACCCTGCCAAAAAAATTGCACAATGTCAATTTTTTTCACCTTTTTATTGCAATTGTATTTTTTTTGCCCATTTTTCAGTAGACTATGGTAAAATGTGTTGGTGTCATTCAAAATCACAACTTGTCGCACAAAAAAAAACTAGGCCTCATATGGCTATGTTGATGGGAAAAAAATAATAAAAAGTTATAGTTCTTGAAACAAGCGGAGGGAAAATCAAATGTAAACATGAAAATTGGTTCAGGGGAAAGGTGTTACGCTAAGTTCACACTTCCGTTGTTTTGTATCAGTCACATGCTTTGCTTGACGCATGTGACTGATGCGTTGTACAATGGATGACAATGAAAAGAATTTCATTGTCGGACTCCGTTGTGTGCGGGAGGGGGCGAAGCCGAGCGGGGGGGCGGAGCCGAGCGCTGAGGATGTCAGTGGCAGTGCTGCGGTCTGCATGGCTGGGGACAGGTGAGTGTGTGTGTGTGTGTACACATGCGGAGTGCGGGAGGGGGCGGAGCCGAGCGGGGCCAAGCGCTGAGGATGTCAGTGGCAGTGCTGCGGTGTGTGTGTGTGTACATGTGCGGAGCGCGGGAGGGGGCGGGGCCGAGCGGGGAAGTGTCGGCTCCCTGCACGCAAAGCACCCGATGGTTTACCTTGGTTACCCGATATTTCGATATTTACCTTGGTTACGGGCGTACACCGCTTGGCTCCTTGCACCGTAACCAGGGTAAATATCGGGTAACCAAGCAAAGCTGGTGACGTGTGCAGGAAGCCAGAGAGCATCCGCAGAGAAATCCGACGGATTGCACTGCTCAAAAAAACGTTACAGGCTGCGTTCCTCTCGCCCGGCTGTCAGTCGTTCCACGACTGATCAGTCGGGCGGAGGGCGCAACGCAGTATCATCAGTCATAATCCGCCGCTCATACAAGTCTATGGGAACAACGGAATCCGCTAAACGGATTCTGTTGTTTACCAGAGCAGCGGATTGTGACTGATACAATTTAACGGAAGTGTGAACCTAGCCAAATCTCTAAGGGTACATTTAGACATTCCAGTTATATACTGGCTCTGTGCATATACAATATGTATGTTAGGCTTCAGTCTAACATACAGCCTTTCACTGGATGTATACATTAAGAAATCTTCCTGGCCTTTTTTGTAAGGAAACATAACAGGTATCTTATTCTAGTGCAGAGTATCTTGACTGTATCTCCATTGTATATGACGGCATATAAAGTTCTTCTGTCAGTTTCCACACAAATCTGTCAGGACATAAAATCATGGCGTGATTCATCATATGATATACCGTATGTACAGATATTATTTCCACAAAACCACTGCTTCTCTAGGAGAATCGCTCTGCATGCAAGACACCAGACGGATACTTAAAAGGAATCTGTCAGTAGTTAATGCTACTCAGAGAGTAGGGACAGAGCCCCAATTCCAGTGATGTATCAGTTATAAGGCTGCATGTTGTAGTTTTGATAGAATCACTAAGTGATTACCAGTTCTCTGAATGCTGAGTTCTGTATAACCCCGCCTCCACCACTGATTAACAACTTTCTGTGCACAATGTGCATAGCCAAAAAGCTGCCAATCAGTGGTAGGGGCGAGGTTATACAGAGCTCATGAATATGGGGGGGGGCTACATGGCAGCAGGTTTAGTAGTCTTCAGTTGAGATTCTCCTGCTGATAAAAAAGGGGTTTTATCAAAACTACAGCAAGCAGCCTAGTAAATGACACATCCCTGGAGACAGAGTCTCTGTCTCTATATGATGCTTCTCTACAATGAGGAGGCAAGAACTTAGTAACAGATTCCCTTTAACAGCTGCACATGGAAATGGAAGAACCTCACTATAGCCATATATACCGTACTTTCTCGTGGGCAATGGTCCTAAGTGAGAGCAGCTGAAAGACACATTGCACATACATGGTCCAGCTGACTAAAAGACAATTACAATGGTAATGAAATACCCTACAACAAAAATGTATAAATTAACCGAATACACAGATAAACCAATATCAGGGTTCACTCACATTTATATATAGCATCCAATAATTCTCTCAGGCGAGAGCATCGGATGTGATATGCTATTGACACTCGGTTCAAACTCTGCTGCAAGTGTGAGCCGAGTGTCATTACTGCGCTCCTATTCTCCTTCTCCGCACCTGTGCTCCTATTCTCACATGCGAGAGAGATTCATTTCTGCATCTTGTCTATTGTCAGGCAGTGAGTGTATCGGACTGCAGTTGGATGACATCAGTGTAGTCTGATGTTTTGCAAGAACCCATAGACTTGTGTACCGCCCCTGCAGCAGTCAAACTACTCGGATCCGGGGTTGCTGTGGCTCGTGGTTCACGGTAAGGGGAGTACCGCCACTGCCGTTGGGAGCACCCAGGGGAGATGGAGCCTGCCCCCATACACATGTAGATAGATGTTTCTGAGTGACCCCTTGGCCTGAAGCTGTCGGGGTCCCGCTCCCTATATTTAAATAGGGAAGCTGTGCTCTCGATGGCTGACACTTGGGATTTCTGTAGATCGCATAAGTTGGAAAGCCCTATCCCCCTCGTTGTGTTGGTGCCTTCGATCTCTGAGCTCTTGGGAAAAGTTCATAAAGAGACTATCCTCAACAGGTGAATTAACAGGTTGCATGAAGCTACTCCCTGATCTAGGGACCTGTACCCTGCCGTGCTCAGTACCAATCCGGTTACTGGACTTTCCGGTGTCGACCGTTCTCCCAAACTAAGGCGGGCTTTGCACGTTGCGACATCGCAAGCCGATGCTGCGATGTCGCACGCGATAGTCCCCGCCCCCGTCGCAGATACGATATCGTGCGATAGCTGGCGTAGCGAAAATTATCGCTACGCGCCAGCTTCACACGCACTCACCTGCCCTGCGACCGTCGCTGTGGCCGGCGACCCGCCTCCTTCCTAAGGGGGCGGGTCGTGCGGCGTCATAGCGACGTCACACGGCAGGCGGCCAATAGCGGCGGAGGGGCGGAGATGAGCAGGATGTAAACATCCCGCCCACCTCCTTCCTTCCGCATATCCTACGGAAGCCGCGGTGACGCCGGTACTTCACACACAGCGATGTGTGCTGCCACAGGAGCAAGGAACAATATCGGACCATCGCATCAGCGTAATTATGGATTACGCCGACGCTGCACCGATGATACGATTACGACGATTTTGCGCTCGTTAATCGTATCATCTAGGCTTTACACAGTACGATGTCGCATGCGATGCCGGATGTGCGTCACTTTCAATTTGACCCCACCGACATCGCACCTGCGATGTCGTAGTGTGCAAAGCCCGCCAAAGTCTGGGCACCCTTTTCATTGGTCCCTTCTCATTCTCATATTGACCCTGCGACCGGGTCTCTGACTCCTCTGATCCCAGACCACCGTCTGCGACCTAACCAAAGTCTCCCAGGGAGCTACAACTCCCTCAGCTCCTCACTCTCTGAGGGCTACTCTAAAACTGACTTTGTCCCTCCCACCAGTCTGTCTGACCCCTAGGCGGGTGGCCCTTTTCCAGCTAGACCACCCACTGGTGTGCCTGACAGTGTGTGGTTAGAATTTGTGTGCTGATGGGAACAATGCCAGAGTTAGGATACCAGAACCATGGAGGGTGAGTTCTGCACCATGAGAGAAAGAAGTGCAGTTCCCTGTGACACCCTGATAAGGTCAGGGGCATCACAGCTTCAAGAGGAACCTCAAGACCCACCTCTTCCAACAAGTCTACAACCTACAATAGCCCTCAGTCCAGTACACCACTGCGCAACCAGCTCTGTCCTCACCTATTGTACCATCACCCATTCCCTGTAGACTGTGGGCCCTCGCGGGCAGGGTCTTCTCTCCTCCTATACCAGTCTGTTTTGTACTGTTAGGCTATGTGCCCACGCTGCGGAAAATGCGCGAATTTTGCCGCGGATTTCTCGCGGAAAAGCCGCGGATTTTCCAGAAATCTGCAGCACAGCTACTCCCCAGCCATTTCTATGGCATTTGGGAAATGCTGTGCCCACGCTGCGGATTTTTCCGCTGCGGAAATCGTGCGAATTTTCGTGCGGAAAAATCTGCATGTCAATTATTGTTGCGGATTTTCGTGCGGATTATGCCTATTCAATTGAATAAAAAAAAAAAAAAAAATCACAAAAGCCGCAACAAAATCCGCGTCAAATCCGCATCAAATCCGCGTTAAATCCGCACAATATCCGCACCTATGAAAAGGTGCGGATTCCGGGGGAAAGCTGCGGATTTTGATGCAGAAAAATCCGCAGATAGAGAGTCCCGTGGGCACATAGCCTTAATGATTGTTGTACGTATACCCTCTTTCACTTGTAAAGTGCCATGGAATAAATGGCGCTATAATAATAAATAATAATAATAATAATAATTTGTATGGGTGCGAACCGTCCAAAATACACTGCAAATTGCAGCATGCAGTGGGTTTTTTTCTCATGCCGACTCAGTATTAGAAGAAGAAAAAAAAAACAACTCTATCCACCACTGCCCCATAGTATAATATTGGAGAGAGTGTTATAATACAATGGATAGCACTCGCCCGAGTTATACGCAAATGTGAGGGAACCCTTATCGATGTACTTTATGTAATTGGAAAATAATGAGAATACTGATAAAACTACTAGTAAACTACAAGACTGATGGGCTAAACATTTTAGGGATCTGTTCAGAAAGATTACATGGAAAGAAAGATTCAAGGAGACTAGCAAAAAACACTGCATCATACAGAGCCGGCTGTCAGTCAGTGCCAGGGGGCGATTCCAGCCGCCCCTCACTATGCACTGGCGGTGGATGAAACCGCACCAATTCTGCCTCTATGACAAAGCCCGAGGCTGCCGGGAGGAATAAAGATCTTTTCCTCCCAGCAAGTAGGGCTCTCAGTGTGGCGGCCGCATGGCATCAGAACGCTGCTACATTGCAGACTAACCCCTTATCTGTGGATAACAGCATTTTGTTTTGTTTTTTTTATAACTAAAATTTTATTAAATTATTTCCAAAGCATACAAAGAAAAATATCATGAATATGCCCCACAAGCATGTGGACTATAGCAAAAAGCCATATATCAGGGCACACATCTTATTATCCATTAATATAAGAAAGACAAGGACTATAAAAAGACACACACTGCAATACGAGACAAGAAAACAAGGGGCAAAGGGGTACATAAAGTACAGGTGAGTATATAGGATTTCCGTAAAGACCATACAGACAGTATTTTGTTTTTTTTACATGACAGGTACGTCATAAATTACTAGCATATTAGGATACTATTGGAAACAAAACTTGTCATAACCATATAACACATTACGGCATGTGGACGCCCTATATAGGGTTAATCCATTGCCCACACAAGCTCCTGAACAATGTAGAAAAACAAGAGAAGTACTATTGTGTCAAAAATTAATCAATACATTTTTATTCGTTATACAAAAACTTCACTTAGTGGAAAGGATGACAAAAATGGTTGTATTAAAAACACAAAAAAAAAACAAGCATGAAGAGGGATCACAGACTGTTATGAGGTCACTAGAGATGCATATAAGGCACCGATTGGGGTATACAAATAACCCCTTTGGGTTATAAATGTTCACATGAGGGTACTGGTGAATTAAGAGCAAGGAGTCAACCTTGTTCAATATAATCTATACCAATGGATTGCCAAATGCGAGAAGTGCAAGTGCTGAGATTAAACAAAGAAAATCAATGCAAAAATAAAAGGCAATAAGGTATCCGTACAAATATCAGCATCCCAAGATTAAAAAGATATCTCTATCAAACACCACGAGCTTCCAGGTGATCATACCGCAATAAGGTGCCGAATGCTAAAATGCAAGTTACTTGTTGGTAGAGGACAACTGAATGTCTCATGCAGAGGATGCACCTGATCTCGCCGACGCGCGTTTTGCCAGGGTAAAATAGCTGTGTGCTGCGATAGCTTCATCAGGGGGGAGTCATATTAGGATACTATCATATCAGGCAAGAGGAAGGCGCAGAACTCACATTGGAAGACAGGGAACAAGATGTGAACAAACCCTGAAGCTGCAACAAGGCTGAAATGTGAAAAAAAGATTTGATTTTTGTGGATGTCAGTTTGTTCTTCTAACTATGCCTGTACATAATTTCACAACCAGAAGCCGCCATACATACTGGATACCAATCTGCAGTACTATTTCTCAGTCAATAGCTATCTCTCCCAATGCCCTCCATGTCAGACAAGCGCCCGTGCTCTCTATGACAGATCCGCTGACATATTCCTCTGGGGGTAGATTATAGGGTACTTTACACGCTGCGATATCGGTACCGATATCGCTAGCGAGCGTACCCGCCCCCGTCAGTTGTGCGACACGGGCAAATCGCTGCCCGTGGTGCACAACATCGCTTACACCAGTCATGCTACTTACCTGCCTAGTGACGTCGCTGTGACCGGCGAACCACCTCCTTTCTAAGGAGCGGTTAGTTCGGCGTCATAGCGACGTCACTAAGTGGCCGCGCAATAGCAAAGGAGGGGTGGAGATGAGCGGGACGAACATCCCGCCCACCTCCTTCCTTCCTCATTGCCGGAGGACGCAGGTACGGTGAGTTTCCTCGTTCCTGCGGTGTCACATATAGCGATGTGTGCTGCCGCAGGAACGACAAACAACCTCGCTACTCACCTGTCAACGATTTTTGGTGTTGGAGCGACCTCTCCAATACCAACGATTTTTATCTCTTTTGTGATCATTTTAGGTCGCTCAGAGGTGTTATATGCTGCGATATCGCTAACGACGCCGGATGTGCGTCACAAACACCGAGACCCCGACGATATATCGTTAGCGATGTCGCAGCGTGTAAAGTACCCTTATCTCTGCACTAAACAATAGGATCACCAGATGAAACTCAAGAAATTGACTCCTTCTCTCCCCTCGGCATTATCTTTCGTGAGAAGTCGTGAGCCCCACATATTAACTGGTACGCCAATATTGGTTTTGGTTGACGTCAATCTAATGTCTATGGGGGTATAAAGGTGTTTTTCACTTTTATTAAAGTGGTGCCCAAGATTGGTGACATCACAACCACAGCCCACATCATCGCTGCTGCCAAACACTGAGCTCTGCAGACTGCTGCTCTCAGGGGTGACGTCATTGTTGTAGCCAACATACAGACCGGAGCAGCGGAAGGGAGCGAGCGCTGCACCCAGGGAGGGCGGGAACATCCCAGTTTGTGGTTTTAAAATAACGCAATCATTTGGGTGCACTCTGTTAATTTTGTTAAAGTATATACACCTACAGAGAAATATAATACTGGAACTCTGCACATCTTTATCTTTTGCCTTCATTTTTAGCTGGTGCATCTGACTCTGCTTGGGTCAGATTTTCAGCTACAAGTGGTTTTTTTTTTTACTTTTTATTACTAAATGTTAAAGATTGATACAAAAATTACACAAAAGTACTAATTATTTTATAAAACAAAACTATATGGGTGTGGGATCATAATTTTTTTTATATATATATATATATATATATATATTTTATATCAAAGTGGAAAATTGTTCAATTAGTAAAATAGTTAAAAAGACGCTCAAAGTTCATGATCCCACCTGATCTGACAAGGGAAATGAAGAAATGTAAGGTCATTCTGGGTGTACAGCTGCTAAGGCAACGCAGCCCATGAGCAGCTTGTATTAGCCGTACTTTTGGAGGATAATTGTGGAGGATATTTAGTCCTCTTTTTGTTGTTATATATATATATATATATATATATATATATATATATATATATATATATATATATATATATATATATATTACTGTAGGGACCTACAAGTATGAGGAACCGTGACATGGTTTCTAGGCTACCATTATTTTGGCCATAATATCAACTAATACCTCAGATATTTTGTATATATATTTTTTTGCACATAACATTTATACAGGGTGCAGCCAGGCCCCTTTATGTTTGGACTTGCATAATGGAATCCCCGTGCCTTTATGGTGCACATAAGTACCGGGCAGCCCGTCTGATCGAATAGTATGGGCGTGTAATAGGCTGCTGAGTGGGTTACTATGCGCCTGTAAGTGTGAACGGCGCCCTATGCAAGCCACTGTTGTGTAAGTTTATCATCCAGCGATCACCCCCTCCATATTCTGGAGTTGTGTGAGTGATTTTCTCCTCTTGCACCTGTGATACTGCCATCTATTGGGGGTCTGGTTACACCCTGGTACGTAGTGCATTCGTTTTTTAGCCTGGGCAGTTCACCGCTGCTTTAGGCTATGTGCGCACGTTGCGTACTAGCCCTGCAGAAATTTCTGCAGCGATCTGAAGAGCACACGTGCGCTTCAAATCGCTGCAGAAAATGTCCGTAGAGAAAAAAAAAAAAAGCCGATTCCATGCGCTCTGCCTGCAGCTCCTGCCATAGACAGAGCAGGGGCTGCTGGCAAAGCGCACGGAAGAAGTGACATGTCACTTCTTAGAACGCAGCGCTTCGGGCAGCAGCCGAAGCGCTGCGCTCTAAGACGCCACGTGCGCACGGCTCCTGCACAATTTCCATAGACTGTGCAGGGGACGCAGGACGCATGCAGTTACGCTGCGCTACAAAGCGCAGCGTAACTGCATGTATTTACGCAACGTGCGCACATAGCCTTATCCTGCTGTGAGTGTATTAGGCTACTTTCACACTTGCGTTGGACGGCATCCGTTGCATTGCGTTGTGTGACAGATGCAACGGATGCATTGCATATAGTGGCACAACGGATGCTACGGATCGTACAAAATAACACAATCCGTTATAGTTTTTTTTTTCTTGACTTTACACATCTGAGCATGCGCAGTTGAGTAAAGAAGGTTGCGTTAACGGAATCCGTCAAATGACGGATTCTAACTGAATTCGCCACCATAGGCGTCCATTATAAAAACAACGGACGCCGACGGAATCCTGCAGGTTGCGTTTTTTTGACACTCCGCCAAGCGCAGAAAAACGCTATATGCAGTGTTCCATCCGCCAGGTGGATGCAACGCTGCGTCAGCTGACAGATGCAACGCCAGATTTCACAATGCAAATTGTATAAATTATTAAAGAGATCTATTGGATCTTATGAGGCCGTTGTACTTACCGTACTTTGAAAACGCATATCAGAATGGCTGCATACGCCATTTTGGAAGTAGTTTTCATGCTTGAAATTAAAAGAAGCATTTTGAGCCCAGCTTTGAACTCAAGACATTGGATTATATATCCATTCAGACATGGAGTTTCAGTGTAATTATACTAGTCTCATCAAGTCTATTGTATATAATTTGGATTGAGAAATCTGGTTCACTTTACATGAATGCAGTGAGAGCTGATTCTGGCATGAAGGTGAGCAGCACTTCAGTCAGCGGTCTAAGGTGTATTAGAGGGCAAATTAATGCACAAAATGCGCTGGAACAGCCTCAGGAGCTGAACTCCCCACAGGAGGCAGAGGCTGGCTGGATTACATCACCGGCATCGGAAACTGTTGTTAACCATTTAAATGCTGCTGTCATTCTCCGACATCTGCATTTTAATGGAGCAAATGCGACAAGACAGCGGGGTTCCCATGGCAGCTGGGGGTCTGCTGTAGGCCTCTGTTGCTACCATTTTGGTTTGTTGATACTGCGTTATTGAAGTGTATAGTAGAAGCAATCTGATGACCGCAGGTATAAGTCATCTAAAATGACTTATAAAAATAAAGTAAAAATTTATGTTTCTGTCGCGGGCGAAGGAGGGGACGCCGCGCTCTCCCTCTGCTTGGGTCCGGCTGCCGCTGCGGCTGCTGCGGCCTGCTGCTGCTGCCGCTGCTCGGTGGCTCGAGCGATGGGCCGGATCCCGGAGACTCGAGCGGCGCTCCTCGCCCGTGAGTGAAAGGGGATTGGGTTTTGGGATAGTTTATTGTCCGTGACACCACCCACGGTTGTGGTGATTAAGTGGACACCACCGCTGCTCTGTGTGGGGATCCCGGGAGTGGTGGTATGGAGCAGCCAGTTGTTGATTTGTCCCTCCGTGGGTAGGGGTTTTGGTGCTCCCGGGGCCCAGTGATGGGGTTGGAATGGTGGACAGGCGGGTATGGGGCCTGTGGAGGTGCAGGGGCGCAGGGGCAGCGCTGTGCCGCACGGCACGGAGGTACTCACTCAGCCAGTAAACACGACACAGTTCTCGGTAAACAAACGGCTGGTTGGACGGGTCCCTCGGACGGTTACGGTGCTGCGGTTCCCTGCAGTTAGCGGTGACGGTCTCTTCCCTGCACCTATGTAAAGTCTTTTTGGTAGCGATGGGTTCCCACCGGTTACCCACTCCTCGGCTTCAATCTGGGCCGAAGGAGCCCTACTTTGCCCGCAGGCGCTGGCCCTGGGAAACTGGTGCCCTGGCAGTGGCGGTGTCTCCCCTTCACGGTCGGACTGTTGCCTTCAATCGGGACTTGGTTGTTAGGAGACAGACGTCCCCTTCACTGACGGATTTGGCAAATTATGGCGACTCCTAGCCTTGCCGGGATCCGAAAGGCCCCTGCCCTGGTGCTGACTGTTCTTCGTATACTGCTCCGGTACCGCCGGGTCACTACCCGTCCGCGGTCCTTCCAGCAACCTCCAAGCAGTCCCCCTGCAGACTATCACCGCCGTCTGCTGACCTTGCGGTCACAGTCCGGGGCACACACCCGGACCAACTTCAGGCTTGCTTAACTGTTCCTTTCTTTTCACTTCAGCTTCTCTCCTTTGCTCCTCTACCACTTTACTTCCTTCTACTTTCACTTCCCTCACTGATCTGCCTGGTTCTTCCCGCCTCCAGGGCTGTGAACTCCTCGGTGGGCGGAGCCAACCGCCTGGCCCACCCCCTGGTGTGGACATCAGCCCCTGGAGGAAGGCAACAAGGATTTTGGGTTAGCCTTGGTGTAACTGCAGGGAATGTGGGGTGCATGTGATGTTGTGACCTGTGACCCCTGGCTTGCCCAGGGCGTCACATTTCCCCTTGCTAAAAAAAAAAAAAAAAAAAAAAAAAAAAGTAAAAAAAATTAAAAAAACATTTGGTATTTGCTGCGTCTAGAAGCCCGGTCTATCAAAATAAAAACTGAAATAACTAATATCGTAAATGCCATAAAAAGAAAATAGGCATTTTTCTTATTTACACCACCCTAAAAAGCTACAATAAAAGCCGATGAAAATGTCACATATTCCCCAAATTGGTGAGAAAACATCATTCAGCTCCCCAGCAAAGCACGACCCGCGCCCGCGCCAGGGGTCAAAATGGAGAGCGGCTCAGTGTTTGGGAATACGGACAAAAAGCCATACAAGTTTGGTATCGCCGTCCCCGTCCTGACCTGTGGAGTCGGGGTCTGGGGTCACAGGAAAGTCATTGGGGGGGGGGGGGGGGAATACACACAGGAAAGTCATGGGGGGGGGGATACACACAGGAAAGTCATGGGGGGGGGATACACACAGGAAAGTCATGGGGGGGGGATACACACAGGAAAGTCATGGGGGGGGGATACACACAGGAAAGTCATGGGGGGGGGATACACACAGGAAAGTCATGGGGGGGGGATACACACAGGAAAGTCATGGGGGGGGGATACACACAGGAAAGTCATGGGGGGGGGATACACACAGGAAAGTCATGGGGGGGGATACACACAGGAAAGTCATGGGGGGGGGATACACACAGGAAAGTCATGGGGGGGGGATACACACAGGAAAGTCATGGGGGGGGATACACACAGGAAAGTCATGGGGGGGGGATACACACAGGAAAGTCATGGGGGGGGGATACACACAGGAAAGTCATGGGGGGGGGATACACACAGGAAAGTCATGGGGGGGGGATACACACAGGAAAGTCATGGGGGGGAGGATACACACAGGAAAGTCATGGGGGGGGGATACACACAGGAAAGTCATGGGGGGGGGATACACACAGGAAAGTCATGGGGGGGGGGATACACACAGGAAAGTCATGGGGGGGGGGATACACACAGGAAAGTCATGGGGGGGGGGATACACACAGGAAAGTCATGGGGGGGGGGATACACACAGGAAAGTCATGGGGGGGGGATACACACAGGAAAGTCATGGGGGGGGATACACACAGGAAAGTCATGGGGGGGGGGGATACACAGGAAAGTCATGGGGGGGGATACACACAGGAAAGTCATGGGGGGGGGGATACACACAGGAAAGTCATGGGGGGGGAGATACACACAGGAAAGTCATGGGGGGGGGGATACACACAGGAAAGTCATGGGGGGGGGGGATACACACAGGAAAGTCATGGGGGGGGGGATACACACAGGAAAGTCATGGGGGGGGGGATACACACAGGAAAGTCATGGGGGGGGGGATACACACAGGAAAGTCATGGGGGGGATACACACAGGAAAGTCATGGGGGGGATACACACAGGAAAGTCATGGGGGGGATACACACAGGAAAGTCATGGGGGGGATACACACAGGAAAGTCATGGGGGGGATACACACAGGAAAGTCATGGGGGGGATACACACAGGAAAGTCATGGGGGGATACACACAGGAAAGTCATGGGGGGGATACACACAGGAAAGTCATGGGGGGGATACACACAGGAAAGTCATGGGGGGGATACACACAGGAAAGTCATGGGGGGGATACACACAGGAAAGTCATGGGGGGGATACACACAGGAAAGTCATGGGGGGGATACACACAGGAAAGTCATGGGGGGATACACACAGGAAAGTCATGGGGGGGATACACACAGGAAAGTCATGGGGGGGATACACACAGGAAAGTCATGGGGGGGATACACACAGGAAAGTCATGGGGGGGATACACACAGGAAAGCCAGGACCGTCCTGTCAGGGGATACAGGCAGGGATGGTGACTGAGCACCACACACGGAGTGGGCAGCTCCGGGCCCTGACTGAGGCCCACGCCTGCCAAGGATAATGCAGCAGGCAGCGCAGGGGTTACAGGAAGAGGAGGCCATGCCAGTGCGTGCAGGGTTAACGCCGTGCCCTGTAGAAGGGGCGGGAGCGCGCACGCCGTACTCACGCATTGGGAGCTGCTGCTGCTGGGCTGAGCTCCGAACCAAGTACAGTTCTCCGCCATGCTGCCTCCTCCGCCGCCTCATACAGGCGCCCCCCCGGTATATCACACCGACTCTGCACAGGTTTTCCGTTACTAACGTTCACCGTCAGGCGTGCGAGGGTCGGCGGAGGAGCAGCTAGTGCGCATGCGCGTGTTGTGTATGCCCTCAGCCCATGTGGCCGGATCTGTGAGGAGCCTCCATTATCATCAGAGCTGCTGTGTAATGATAGCGGCTCATTGCTTGTCATTACACGCGTGCTAATGTACACAGTGGGGAATAGGCACAGGCAGCACCCCGCTCACAGCCTCCTGTTATGTTCAGATCTTCACAGGAGATTTTCAGCTTTGTCGTCTCCATCTTCCAAGACCCATAACCTTTATTTCCCCAAATAACTATTAGGGCTTTGTTGTTTGGGAAAATTTGAACTTTTCAAGACTCTTCATTTTATCTTGAAAACTTTCCAAGTGTAATGTCACAATTGTTTCTTGTTTGTTTACCTTGTACCTAATGGTAAAACTGAGCTTGCAGTGTGATTCCCCAGGTCAGGAAGAGCATGCAGGTGCTGGACAAGTATAGTGTTGGGGTTTTTTGTTTTTTTTTATATTGTACTGTGTTTAGCTTGACGTTGCAATCATCTTATTGCTTGAGCTATACATACCAGTGCATCAACACTTATGTATAGCGCAAATCACAATCTCCTATAAACGTGACAGGCACAGGGGTCTGCAGCAGGTCTCTGGCTGTCATGGAGGCGCCAATTGGCAGGTGGAATGATGCAGGTTAACTCCTACGGCCGAAACGCTGGCTGTTAAAGGGAACCTGTCAGGTGCAATATACACCCAGAACCACGAGCAGTTCTGGATACATATTGCTAATCCCTGCCTTACTGTCCCTGTATACACTAGCAGAGATAAAGAGATCTCTAGAAAAAGTATTTCTAAACATCTTTTTTTGTATGCTAGTAAGCGAGGGGATCAGTTCCATGGGCATTCGTTCCCCTGGCTAGTCGGCTCCATTAGCATGTTAGTTCGCCCTTGTGGGTCTGCCAACATGCTAATGAATGTGAAGCGTCAGAGGATGATCTCACCTCTCCACCACCATCACCGCCCGACACTGGATTTCGGCTTAGTGCACATGACCCCGGAGTTTCGGTCATGCGCTCTACTTCAGTTTGAAGCTAGGACGCATACACCTGACTTCATAGTGCGCATGACCGAAACTCCGGGGTCATGTGCACTGAGCCTAAATCCAGTGTCGGGGGGGTGATGGCAGCTGAGAGGTAAATGAGATCATCCTCTGACGCTGCTCATTTATTTCAAAAAGATCCATGGAGCCTCTGTTAGGAGTCTCGACACGGAAATAAGCCAGATATCCTCCGGGAAGGACCTAGCCAAGGAGTGGCTCTTTTTAGGAAACCACCATATTAAGTGGCCCTTTTAGTCAATATCCAGCTCTTGACGAATTTAAAGATATGACAAGCATGGATTCATGAAAGATAAGTCGTGTCTAACCAACCTGTTGGGATTCTATGAGGGGGTAAGTGCAAACCTGGATATTGGTAATGCAGCTGATGTGATTTCATGGGACTTTGCAAAGGCATTTGATACTGTACCACACAATAGCCTTATACTAAAGCTCCAGAAGCAAGGACTAGGGGAAACTATATGCAACTGGGTAAGGAATTGGCTAAAAGATAGGAAACAAAGAGTAGTCATAAATGATACATTCTCTAAATGGGCTATAGTCAGCAGTGGGGCACCGCAGGGATCGATGCTAGGACCGATTCTTTTTAATCTCTTTATTAATGACCTTGTGGATGGGATTGATAGTAAAGTGTCAGTCTTTGCTGATGACACCAAACTATAAAAAAACCAAAGAGAAAAATTGCATGAAAAATACCCTGACTATAAATAAATAAATTGCAAGTGCTTAATAACAGGGTACTTAGTGTATACATTTTTGCAAAAAGGTAAAAAGCTGTCTCACCTCGTCACGGTGTACCCATCTGAGACAGTCCCTAACCTACTGAAGTTAAAAACATTATCCATACCTGACTAGTGTCATGTCAAACTCCAATATGGATGGTGGCAAGTGGTCAGCTGTGTCCCAGATTAAATACACAGTGAAGTGAGACGCAATTAGTTGTTCAGTCTCAGTATTAGGAGGGCTGCGCCCCCAACTTGCAAAAAAGCAAGATAACATATAAAAACACAAAAAACCTGAGCTGAAACAATGTTCAGTAAACATGCAACATTAAGCATGTGAATTGCAGCCTTAAGACTAGAAAAAAACCAAAGAGAAAAATTGCATGAAAAATACCCTGACTATAAATAAATAAATTAAAGGGTATTTTTCATGCAATTTTTCTCTTTGGTTTTTTTCTAGTCTTAAGGCTGCAATTCACATGCTTAATGTTGCATGTTTACTGAACATTGTTTCAGCTCAGGTTTTTTGTGTTTTTATATGTTATCTTGCTTTTTTGCAAGTTGGGGGCGCAGCCCTCCTAATACTGAGACTGAACAACTAATTGCGTCTCACTTCACTGTGTATTTAATCTGGGACACAGCTGACCACTTGCCACCATCCATATTGGAGTTTGACATGACACTAGTCAGGTATGGATAATGTTTTTAACTTCAGTAGGTTAGGGACTGTCTCAGATGGGTACACCGTGACGAGGTGAGACAGCTTTTTACCTTTTTGCAAAAATGTATACACTAAGTACCCTGTTATTAAGCACTTGCAATTTATTTATTTATAGTCAGGGTATTTTTCATGCAATTTTTCTCTTTGGTTTTTTTCTAGTCTTAAGGCTGCAATTCACATGCTTAATGTTGCATGTTTACTGAACATTGTTTCAGCTCAGGTTTTTTGTGTTTTGACACCAAACTATGTAGGATATTAAAAACTGACCTTGATAGTACAATATTACAAAAAGATCTGGATAAGATGTCAGAATGGGCAGATACTTATCAAATGAGATTTAACAGTAAAAGTCCCAGAGAAGCGGTCATTTAACATTTCTACCTTTGGAACCCAGAG
Source organism: Anomaloglossus baeobatrachus (assembly GCF_048569485.1). Lineage (NCBI taxonomy): Eukaryota > Metazoa > Chordata > Amphibia > Anura > Aromobatidae > Anomaloglossus > Anomaloglossus baeobatrachus. The sequence goes on from NC_134354.1 coordinate 180,540,157, forward strand.
ATGGGTCGAATGACCTGAAGGATTTTAGCTAACATCCTATAATCACCGTATTTTGTTCTGTAATTAAGGCCATTACTGTCGCACCACCGGAGGTTTTTGTTTTCCAACCTTTCAGGACTTCAGGGGGGAGCGTGAAATTTCTCGGACTTCTAGTGTTAATGTTGATAAATGGAAAGTAATGCACCTAGGACGGAGTAATCCTATAACTGCGTATGGATTAAATGGAAGTAAACTCGGGACTTCAGAACAGGAGAAGGACTTGGGTATTCTTATTACAAGTAAGCTGAGCAACAGTACTCAATGTCAAGCAGCAGCTGCTAAAGCAAACAAGATTTTTAGGGTGTATAAAAAGAGAGATTAGATCCCGTGATCCTAACATATACCCCTCTATAAATCACGTGTAAGGCCACATCTGGAATATGGGATCCAGTTTTGGGCTCCACATTTTAAAAAGGACATTCAGAAGTTAGGGGTACTGTACATGCTGCAACATCGCTAGCGTTTGCTAGTGATGTCGAGCGCGATAGCACCTGCCCTCGTCGCTCGTGCGACATTTGGTGCTCGCTGCCATAGCGGACATTATCGCTACGGCAGCGTCACACGCACATACCTGGTCAGCGTCGTCGCTGTGACCGCCGAACAATCCCTCCCTCAAAGGGGAGGTGCGTTCGGCATCATAGCGACGTCACTGCGGCATCACTAAGCGGCCGGCCAATAGAAGTGGAGGGGCGTAGATGAGCGGGACGTAACATCCCGCCCACCTTCTTCCTTCCTCATTGCCAGTGGACGCAGGTAAGGAGATGTTCGTCGCTTCCGCGGTGTCACAGCAATGTGTGATGCCGCATGACCGACGAACAACATTGTACCGGTGGCAGCAGCGATATTAAGGAAAGGAGCAACGTGTCAACGATCACCGTTTTGGAACGATTTTGCGATCGTTGATAGTCGCTCATTAGTGTTACACGCTGCGATGGTGCTACCGGCGCCGGATGTGCGTCACTAACGACGTGACCTCGACAATATATCAGTAGCGATGTCGCAGCATGTAAAGTACCCCTTAGAGTCAGTTCAAAGGCGGGCAACTAGAATGGAATAACAAGGAATGGAAGGCCTCCCATATGATGAGAGGTTGGAAAAGTTAGATTTGTTTAGCTTAGAAAAAAGATGTCTCTGGGTAGATCTCATTTATTTGTATAAATACATGTGTGGTCAATATAAAGGACTGGCACATGACTTATTTCTTCCAAAGACAATACTAAGGACCAGGGGGCATTCACTGCGAGTGAAAGAAAAGCGATTCCGGCAGCTAAATAGGAAAGGGTTCTTTACAGTTAGAGCAGTCAGACTGTGGAATACCCTACCACCACAAGAGGTAGTAATGGCAGATACTATAACCGCTTTTAGAAAAAGGGCTGGATGATTTCCTCAGTACACACAACATTGTTGGTTATAAGTGACTTAGGGACGAAATGTAGAATTGGTGGAGCAAGGTTGAACTAGATGGACCTAGGTCTTTTTTCAACCTAAGAAACTGTAACAAGGGAAATACCAAGGGATTGCTCCTCATCAGAGTGGAGTAGGATTCTGGCGAGGTGGGAGCAATGCCTAGTAGACCAGCAAGACAAAACAATCACTGATCTCCGGGAGACCAGCAAGAATCCTACTCCACACTGATGAGGGGCAATAGATCGGGCATTTCTGAGCTCGGCGACCAGCATTGCTGTGATCAGCAGAAATGCTGTGTTCCTGTGAGTGCCAGCACTCGTCCGGCATTCACAGGAAATGAGTCATAACAACAACATGGGTCATCATCTGACCCCACACTGTGAAGGCAACCCATTGGCACCCCATGATCGCATCACAAGGCCGCCGTGGACAAGGGCGATTCCCGCCGGAGCGTGTTAGATCGTGCTGTCAGTTTAACAGCGCAATCTAAGGGGTTAACAGGTGTGGGTAGATCTATCCACCCGCACCTGTTAGTCATACTTGTCTGCTGATCAGATCAGCAAATGTGTGGGGATGACCACGCAAGCCCATGGTAACGGGAGGAAGGTGGCCTTTGACGTATATATATGTCCTAGGTCATGAAGCGGTTAAAGAAAGACAATAGAGAAGAAAAGGAAGGAAGAAAAAAAGGGGAAGAGGATGAGTGCTAACAATTATATTGTAAAGTAGTCTCATTTGTCAAGTATATCAATTCAAGAGACCTAATGAAGAATCATTACAGAGAGGGGGGAGCCAGGACTGCCGATGAATGGAATGCAACAAATACCGTAAGTGTAAAATTCACAAATTCATTCCTACATTCAAACTGTGTTTGTTTTTTCTTCACTGATGAAGAATCAGTATATTCCCTAAACATTCCTGGAGAAAATTCTGGTTTATCAAAAATTGGAGACAGAGGGCCCGATACGTTAGAAATTTTAAACTTTAAAATAATTTGACCCCAGGTACGGAGAAGATCACAAGTTAAAAAGAGAAGCGATGCAGAGAAAGGGCGAGATCTTTTGGTAATTCAGGGCAAGGAGCTTAATGTTAAATGAGAAAATGAGAATTTAAGTCCAGCACCATGAAACCAGTTCATCAGACTTACCAAACTAGCTGCACGGTAGTAAGACCGAAAATCCTGAAGTCCAGCACCTCCCCAGAGTTTGTATCTGTTTAAGAATCTACATAGTAAGTGAGGCCTGTTGGATCTACAAATGAAGTCGCAACAAGCTGTATCCAGGCTGTTGAAAAAATGTACCGGGCAGCTCTATAAGGAGTGAAATGGATAAAGGGATTTAGGGAGGATAGCCATCTTTAGCACATTAGTTCTACCAAACCATGACAGGTGCGCCTTGTCAAACAATTTTAAGATGATTTACAACATGAGCAAGCAGCAGCGTGTGCATGTAGTGAAAAAGTTGATGTTAATTGTATGCCTAAATATTTATTTGAGGAGGAACACCATTGATATTAAGAATCTCTGATTTAGTAAGATTAACCTCCAAAAATGCTCAAGAAGCTATATTTCTTAAATTCTTCTTGGATTTGTAAAGTATAATGAGAAATCACCTTCATATAAGGCAAATTTATGTACATTATGATCAGCAGAGATTCTTTGAATATCTGAATCCATTTCTTAAAGGGAACCTGTCAGCAGAAATTTCCCCTAAAACCTAACAGATTCCCCCTCTGCAGCTCCTGGGCTGCATTCTAGAAAGGTCCCTGTTATTATTGTGCCCCCTTTCTGACCAAAAAAAAGAGTTTATAAAGAGGTACCTTTTTGGCTTCGGATTCTATAAATGTGACACGGGGGCGGGCAGCCTGATGGCCGTTATTCTGCCCCCTGGTCCTGTATGCCGCCCCCATCGCTGATTTCCATACTTTTGGACGCCGCCCACTGCTCCAGCCATCCCCGCGCATGCCCAGTGCCAGTCTCACGGGACTGAGCAGTGTGACCGCTGGTGACGTGTGCGCAGACAAGTGATTATGGGCGGGACTGTGACTGTTATCAGCAAGTACCCGCCCATAATCTCGTGAGCGCGCAAACCTCTCCAGCGGTCACACTGTGCTCAGTGTAGATGCTAGACTGTATGGGCTGCTTCCAGGGATGACGTCCCTTTGTCACGTGATAGGGGCGTGTTCAAAATACTATCACGTGACAAAGGGACGTCATCCCTGGAAGCAGCCCATACAGTCTAGCATCTACACTGAGCACAGTGTGACCGCTGGAGAGGTTTGCGCGCTCACGAGATTATGGGCGGGTACTTGCTGATAACAGTCACAGTCCCGCCCATAATCACTTGTCTGCGCACACGTCACCAGCGGTCACACTGCTCAGTCCCGTGAGACTGGCACTGGGCATGCGCGGGGATGGCTGGAGCAGTGGGCGGCGTCCAAAAGTATGGAAATCAGCGATGGGGGCGGCATACAGGACCAGGGGGCAGAATAACGGCCATCAGGCTGCCCGCCCCCGTGTCACATTTATAGAATCCGAAGCCAAAAAGGTACCTCTTTATAAACTCTTTTTTTTGGTCAGAAAGGGGGCACAATAATAACAGGGACCTTTCTAGAATGCAGCCCAGGAGCTGCAGAGGGGGAATCTGTTAGGTTTTAGGGGAAATTTCTGCTGACAGGTTCCCTTTAAGGCTATTGCCAAATGTTCCATTAGTTTAATGTATAGAAAAGGAGAGAGTGGGCATCCCTGTCTGGTCCCATTAGAAACAACAAAATAATATGAAAAGAATCCATTACACCTAACTTTAGTAGAAAGGTTGATATAAAGCCTTTATTTTGTTGAGTATATTAGGACCAAGTTTGATCTGTTTAAGGGTGCTTTGCAAGAATGGCCAGCCAACACAAATGCTTTTTCAGCATCGATTGAGAGAATACAGGTAGGGGTTTACTTAGCTTTACCATGTGTAATATGGAGCATTGTTTTAATTTTGTTGTCTCTTGGTTCTCTATGAAGAGGACAAACCTTGTAATAATCTTGGAAATAATTTCACATTTGGGTCATTCCATGTCAAGTGGACCAGTTTTAAAAATCGTCCCCACTCGACCTTCTCCGATTTTGCTGAAAATTTTTAAGGATGTACATCTATGTTTGAAAAGAGGTTCTGTAATTTTTAGGGCCAGATCTCAAATACATTGGGCACTGTTGACCTTTCACTGGAGGTTCCACCAAGCCTGCGGCTTCAGCTAAGAGGATTTTGCAAACTTTGGCACATAGCCATTAGAGTTCTGTACTGGCTATGGTGCTGAAATTTGGCACACTAGCTCAACTTTTGCTGCTAAACACGATAAAACTATTACCGGCTATGACAAAACAATATTTTGGCCGCAATTTTGTGTCAAAGTTTCTTGTAAAACGCCTCGCATAAAATTTATGCCTAACTTTGCCCATATATAACTCAAGACCAAAAACCAACAGTAACTGGTGCTTTGCCCTGTACACCAAACATCTACATGACTTTGCATTGCTGCAATATCATGGTCAAAGCATATGTGTTTGTGGAAATATTCACACCCACATATGATGAAAAACTTAAAAAAGCCGAATTTTACCTATTTTTAGGTCAAATTTCTCAAAAAGGGTACCCCTAAAATATATTAATTCTGATATCATTAGAAAGAACACATTTTTCTCTACAAGGATCATTGGTTTGTTTTTTTTTTGGAGTCTCTCAGTTTAAGAAAAGAAAAATAACACTGAACTGGTGTTATTTATTATTACGCAATGAATGGTAACAGCACTATTCAAACCCTTGCGTTGGTCCATGGTGGTTATACCACAACCAATTCCCTAAGAATTGGTATTATAATCCTATTAAGAATTGTAATAATGCTGTCTTTCCAGAATTGGCAGCCCCATCGCCTAGGAGCCATGGCCGATAGCCGTCCAAGGCCAGCCGCGGGCGGTCTCTTTATCGCAGGTTCCAAAGCCTGAGGGTGGGTGTCTTTGCCTAGGATCCCAAGCCTAATATTGGGTATCTTTTGTTGGTTCCCAAGCCATAATGTTCAGTCTAAGTGGTCTGGAATTGTTGCTGAATTTGCAACATAATGGGTTCAGAGAAGCTGTATTGTCGGCCCATTGCTGTTGCAGCTGCTGCTGGAATTATTGCAATGATTGACTGCTCGGGAATCCAGCATGTATCATTTTTCACAGGCCAGTGAAAGAAGCTAGCTGGTCCATGAGGATGCATAAAATTTATTAATGCATCATGGGCGTCGACTGAAATTTCAGAAATATTTCCAATCCACCAGTTCCTATCGTAAATGCAGGCAATGTATTGCCCTGGCTGGAGGTTTGCAATTGGCACAAAAGGCATTTCTGCTCTGACAGATCTATCTACATGGGCAATGAAAGATGATGGGTCATTTGACACCCTTGAAATGCAAATCTTTTTGTCATCAATTGGCACAAACTGGTGATTTTCTCTTGTTCCAGCAATTGGATGTCCATCTTTGAACCTTTCCTCTTTAACTACCCCTATTTCGTCAATTTTTTCTTTTGGAACAAAAAAAAACCTTGATTCTATGTAGTTGCTCGTTGCAAAAGTTGAATAAATCCACCGGGGTCAGTATTTGGTTTTCAGTTGGGCGTTGAACACTGGCACGAGCTGCCAACCTATTTGCTGTCCCTCCAATCCCATCACAGGGCGACTTTCCATGACTGGTACCAAAAAAATTCCATTCAGCGCTGATATTGAAATCAGCATTGTGGTGGCACAAGTTGAGAAAATTTTTGAAATTTTTGTACTGGGCTCCAGATCCATCGCTGAAGTAGTGGATATGACGAATCCCATAGATGAGTCTTGAGATACTCCACAATTACTGCTAAGAAAGTGTGGACTGCAACTGTGTCATGTCGTGAGCAATCACTGATTAGTTATTATTAGTTATTATTATTAGTCAATAACTTTTCATAAATAAAAAGGTTTATAGGTCTTTGATTATAATAGACATTGCTAGCAACAATACAACTCTGTAACATGTGATAAGAATCTGAAAATCAAACACAAAATCAATGCATTACACGCATAAATAACACCAAGTTCAGTGGCATTTTTCTTTTCTTAAACTGAGAGACTCCAAAAAAAAACCAATGATCCTTGTAGAGAAAAATGTGCTCTTTCTAATGATATTTGAATTAATATATTTTAGGGGTACCCTTTTTGAAAAATTTGACCTAAAAATAGGTCAAATTCGGCTTTTTTAAGTTTTTCATCATATGTGGGTGTGAATATTTCCACAAATACATATGCTTTAACCTTGATATTGCAGCAATGCAAAGTCATGTAGATGTTTGGTGTAAAGCACCAGTTACTATTGGTTTTTGGTCTTGAGTTATATATGGGCAAAGTTAGGCATACATTTTATGCGAGGCATTTTACAAGCTACTTTGACACAAAATTGCGGCCAAAATATTGTTTTGTCATAGCGGTAATAGTTTTATCGTGTTTAGCAGCAAAAGTTGAGCTAGTATGCCAAATTTCAGCATCATAGCCAGTACAGAACTCTAATGGCTATATTCCAAAGTTTGCAAAATCCTCTTAGCTGAAGCCGCAGGCTTGGTGGAACCTCCAGTGAAAGGTCAACAGTGCCCAATGTATTTGAGATCTGGCCCTAAAAATGTACAGAACCTCTTTTCAAACATACATGTACATCCTTTATAAATTTTCAGCAAAATCGGAGAAGGTCGAGTGGGGACCACTGGTCCACTTGACATGGAATGACCCATTTGAGAAATTGGCCAGTAGCCTCAGCACATAGACAATTTCCAGGTAACGGGTAATGATGGGCGAACCCGAACGGTAACGTTCGGGGTCCATACCAAACACAGAGTGTTTGTGTACACGATCCCGAACACAAGCTTTCCTCGGAAGCTCATGTTACAGTTCGAGTCCAGGGGCTGTAAAAACAAGCACATTGTTAAAAAACATTATGATTATACTTACTGGTCCTGCGACGCGTCCTGCAGATTGTCTCCCGGCCGCTTCTGCTTCTGAGTCCGATTATTAAGTTCCGGGTGTATTCACTACACTCCTGTCACTCGGCAGTCTTCAGCTGTTTTCGTTCGTATTCGCGGGGACATCAGGTTTCATCCGAGTCCATAGCTCATGGACTCGATTGAACTTTGACTGTCACTGTGCAAGTTTTGCATCGGTATCACCCGACACGGCGCACAATCTCCTGACAGGAGCGGGTCGGCTGCATGTATTTCCATGCAGCTGAGGCACTGCTGTCAGGAGAGTGCGCGCTGTGCGGGGTGATGCAATGTGAGACTCGCATGAGTCATACGCAAGTGGAATCATACCCTCACTGTCATCCTGCTGCTCGCTCTGTATATGTCTGTACAGAGCGATGAAGCAGAGCTGTCATTGCTCTACTTGCTTCTCGCTCTGTAGAGACACTTGTCTGTACAGAGCGATGAAGCAGAGCTAACATTGTTCTACCTGTGGACTATGTCGGACTAAGGATTTTTTTTATAATAAAGATGGAGTCTCTAAATCTTTTTTGTTTTATTTCTAATAAAAAAAATGTTTCTATGTGTTATGTTTTTCTTTTTACTGTTTAATTCATGGTGGCCATGTCTAATTTGGCGTGACACGAATTTCGAGCTTAGTACCACCTGAGAATACAAAGCTGGTATTAAACCTTTTTATTACCCAGCGTGCCACCACCATCAGAGCAGCTGGAAGAGCCGGGTAAAGCACACAGAAATGGCACTATGAAACAATGCGGCATTTCCATGGGCAGCTGCGGGCTATGGTTTATAGCGTGAGGGGCCTACAACGCTTGGGCCTTACCAAGCTGAGAATCCCAGCTCCCAGCTGCCTGGTTTTACCTGACTGGCGATCAAAATACGGCAGGAGCCCACGCATTTTTTTACATTTTTTTTAAATAATTAAAAAAAATGAATGGGCTTCCTGTATTTTGGTTGTCAGCCAAGGTAAAGCCAGGCAGATGGGAGTGGCAGCCCGTAGCTGTCTGCTTTATCTGCGCTGAGAATCAAAAATACTGCGGAGCGCTACGTCATTTTTTTTTAATTATTTATTTTTACACTATATGTGTAAGGGATCCAACAGCCAATCACAGACGCTGTCATTGATTGGCTGTTGGAGTAACCTTGAATCTGCCCATACATTCTAGATGCTAGAATGTATGGGCTGGGTTCAGGTTACTCCAGCATCCAATCACAGATGCCCACTCTGTGACAGCATCTGTGATTGTCTGTTATGTTAACAATAAAATAAAACAAAGAGAAAATAATATTAGAAATAAAACAGAATACATTTAGGACTGCATCTTTATTACCCCAAAAAAAACCACTTACGTAGTCCAAAGGCGGCCGAGAATCTTCAGCTCTGCTACATCTGTGCGAGAAGACAAAAACAGGTCTGCTCACACAGACTCAGCTGACAGCAGTCAGAGACTTCACCCGAGTGCATAGCTGAGGCCGGTCAGCTGTGTCCCCCCAGGTAACCCACCACTGACTACAGTGCCATGTGACCAGTCTGTAACCCATAAGGTAATACAACATTCACACCAGACTGGTCACATGGCTATGACGTCATGGAAGGTCCTGTAGTGAGTGGTGGTTACCCAGGGGCACAGCAATGATGGGACCTGGAAGCAGAAGCGGTCTGGAGACAGTCTGCAGGACGCATCACGGGACCTGTAAGTATAATGACAATGTTTATTATTAACTATAATCTTTATTTTACAGCCCCCTGCCCCATCACATAACTGTAAAGTCCAAGTTCGGGTTTTGGACGCAAGTTCGCGTTATCTCCGACCCCGAACACGAACTTTACAAAATGTTCAAGCGAGGGTCCTGATCCTGAACATCGGGGGGTTCGCCCATCACTAGTAACGGGATAACCAAAATATGTGCGTCTAAAGTTTATTTAGGAAGCGAGTTGGAAATCGAATCAGAGTTAAATACTTTAGTTAAGAAAGTTGTCAACTGTGGGGCTAATATTTTATAAAATTTAGCAGTTAATCTGTCAAAAGAGGGTTGATTTATTTTTGTTTTTTAAAACTTTGTTTTTTTTAATTTTTTTTTTTACCGTTTCTTGTTTTTTTTTAGGTCCCTTAAGGTCCCGTCACACACAACGAGATCGCTAACAAGATCGTTGCTGCGTCACCGTTTCTGTGACGCAGTAACGATCTTGGCAGCGATCTCATTATGTGTGACACTTACCAGCGATCAGGCCCCTGCTGTGAGATCGCTAGTCGTTGTCGAAGGGTCCGGACCATTTTCTTCAAAGGTGATGTCCTGCTGGGCAGGACACATCGCTGTGTTTGACACCTAACAATGACCTTCTATACAGGTCGCTTATCGTTATACAGGTCGCGCATCGTTACTGCATCGTTGGTAAGGTCTGACTGTGTGACAACTCACCAGCGACTTACCAGCGATCCTTATCAGGTCACATCGTTTTCGGGATCGCTGGTAAGTCATTAAATGTGACAGGGGTTTTAGGGTACTTGAAGGTGATACAGTCTGATTGTTCCCCGCCAGTGCCCTTTAAGTCTCACTGTCAGCTATTGACATCTAGATTTAACTAGTTAGCCTGACCTCTGATCTATGCGAGCCTGTTAACACCTACAATGTGTAAAGGGCAAGCTCAGGCCATGTGTCCAATTCAAAGACCCAGAAATTAAATGGGGCAGACACATCACTCAGTATGTGGAGACGTGTGGACATGTACTTTTCCACTATGCTGTTGAAAAGTTGCCTCTTGCTAATACTGACCATATCAGATGGTGGTGCAGGATATTTGGTGTGTTGAGAAAGGCTTTCTACATTTCGGCTAGGCTAACCCTTCCGAGGTGGTGCAGGTGGCCCAGCTGCATTGGCAACTTCCTCCTCTGCCTTTTGCTTCCATTGAGCCCCGCTGTCAGTAGTGCGTCTACCAGCGTGCGCTTGTGGCCACCCAGTAATCAGCACTGGTAACAATCCGTGCAACTTGGCGGTTATTACACAGGCGCAGCAGCATGTATTCGGCTATGTGTTCCACATTACCCAAAGGCAATGACGAGCTGTCATCGGTGGGAGGTGTATGATCTGTATCCACTGTTTCCCCCCCCCCAGCCACGCTCCAGTGATGCCCCTGAGCTCCTTTGAGTGCCACCCTGCTGTGTACACGGTTCCTCTTCATCCTGATCTTCCAAAACTGTCCCCTGGCTAGACAGCTGTGTACCTGGCCGTTGTTTGCACAGAAACCCAGCCTCCGAGCCATGTGTGGATGACTGGCTTGATAATGGTGTGAATGGTCCCTGTTTCTCTGTTTTTTCCTCATGTGCCAACACTTCATCCATCCATCGTATAAAGCATTTTGTTCAAGGAGGCACTCATCGGACTGTTGTTTGATCACCGTTCACAGCTCCTGTGTGGTGTAAGATTTCTCCACCCAAACAGATGAGATTCAGAACAGTATGCTCTCGTTTCTCCCTGCCTGTGCTGAAGTTGGTGGTGCAGATGTTACGCTGACTGAATGAGGAGGTGGTGGGGGAATCAGAGAAGAAGGATACAACAGGGACTGAGCAACGTCCAGCAATCCTTGATTGGGGTAGGTCATTCTCCAGGACGCCTTCCTCCTCAGGTTCAGCCACCACTACAATTACTCAGCAGTGTGGGAGATATACAGTTAGGTCCAGAAATATTTGGACAGTGACACAATTTTCGCGAGTTGGGCTCTGCATGCCACCACATTGGATTTGAAATGAAACCTCTACAACAGAATTCAAGTGCAGATTGTAATGTTTAATTTGAAGGTTTGAACAAAAATATCTGATAGAAATTGTAGGAATTGTACACATTTCTTTACAAACACTCCACATTTTAGGAGGTCAAAAGTAATTGGACAAATAAACCAAACCCAAACAAAATATTTTTATTTTCAATATTTTGTTGCGAATCCTTTGGAGGCAATCACTGCCTTAAGTCTGGAACCCATGGACATCACCAAACGCTGGGTTTCCTCCTTCTTAATGCTTTGCCAGGCCTTTACAGCCGCAGCCTTCAGGTCTTGCTTGTTTGTGGGTCTTTCCGTCTTAAGTCTGGATTTGAGCAAGTGAAATGCATGCTCAATTGGGTAAAGATCTGGTGATTGACTTGGCCATTGCAGAATGTTCCACTTTTTTGCTCTCATGAACTCCTGGGTAGCTTTGGCTGTATGCTTGGGGTCATTGTCCATCTGTACTATGAAGCGCCGTCCGATCAACTTTGCGGCATTTGGCTGAATCTGGGCTGAAAGTATATCCCGGTACACTTCAGAATTCATCCGGCTACTCTTGTCTGCTGTTATGTCATCAATAAACACAAGTGACCCAGTGCCATTGAAAGCCATGCATGCCCATGCCATCACGTTGCCTCCACCATGTTTTACAGAGGATGTGGTGTGCCTTGGATCATGTGCCGTTCCTTTTCTTCTCCAAACTTTTTTCTTCCCATCATTCTGGTACAGGTTGATCTTTGTCTCATCTGTCCATAGAATACTTTTACAGAACTGAGCTGGCTTCATGAGGTGTTTTTCAGCAAATTTAACTCTGGCCTGTCTATTTTTGGAATTGATGAATGGTTTGCATCTAGATGTGAACCCTTTGTATTTACTTTCATGGAGTCTTCTCTTTACTGTTGACTTAGAGACAGATACACCTACTTCACTGAGAGTGTTCTGGACTTCAGTTGATGTTGTGAACGGGTTCTTCTTCACCAAAGAAAGTATGCGGCGATCATCCACCACTGTTGTCATCCGTGGGCGCCCAGGCCTTTTTAAGTTCCCAAGCTCACCAGTCAATTCCTTTTTTCTCAGAATGTACCCGACTGTTGATTTTGCTACTCCAAGCATGTCTGCTATCTCTCTGATGGATTTTTTCTTTTTTTTCAGCCTCAGGATGTTCTGCTTCACCTTAATTGAGAGTTCCTTAGACCGCATGTTGTCTGGTCACAGCAACAGCTTCCAAATGCAAAACCACACACCTGTAATCAACCCCAGACCTTTTAACTACTTCATTGATTACAGGTTAACGAGGGAGACGCCTTCAGAGTTAATTGCAGCCCTTAGAGTCCCTTGTCCAATTACTTTTGGTCCCTTGAAAAAGAGGAGGCTATGCATTACAGAGCTATGATTCCTAAACCCTTTCTCCGATTTGGATGTGAAAACTCTCATATTGCAGCTGGGAGTGTGCACTTTCAGCCCATATTATATATATAATTGTATTTCTGAACATGTTTTTGTAAACAGCTAAAATAACAAAACTTGTGTCACTGTCCAAATATTTCTGGACCTAACTGTATATCGTAACTGCCTGTGCTTACTGGTTGACATTATGTGGACCTTGCCACTGATGGCGTTACTCAGTGAACACCTTATTTTGTTCATGCAGGGCCGGAATGGCCCTCCTGGAAAAGTGGTGCGATAGCCACTGCCAGAATGGTAGCATTTTAAAGGCCAGGAATTTGGAAATGCTGCCATTCATGATCAGGGCTCATAGGGGGGTACTTCCTCTTTCTCTCCAGTATTTGGGGGATGGACTGCTGAATGCTTCCATGGGACGATGTGAAGATGCTGAGTGACACTGCTGGTGCTGTCACATCCTCTCTTTGCGGGGAGCTAGGTTCCCCTGTTGCTCAGGAGGGGGGGGGGGGGGGAGGCCGAGACTGCAGCAGAAGAGGTAGCAGGAGGAGCCTGAGAACTTTTCTGGTTTTTTTCAGGTGTGTATTCCACTACAGTTCGCGCTTTGCATTCAGATGCCTCGTCATGCTTAGGTTAAGAACATTAATGCCTTGCTTCAGTTTGCAAACCACCTGTCTCATCGCCTGAATAAATGGCACTCCAATGAGTTTATTTAAGTTGGCTTTGGTGTACTCAGTTCATCGGCATGGTGTGGCAGTTGACATTCTGGCTAGGGGATGGTCGCTATGCTTTTGCACCCTGCTTCGTCTTTTGCTGTGCAGCTGGGGCAGCGTGACTGCCAGCTCTTCCTCTGAACTGCTCACATCACTGGTCTTCACGCCACGTGGGGTCTAGGACTTCATCATCCCTGTCATTATCATCCACCCACTCCTCACCCCTATTCTACTTGTTGGTCTGCACACGGCAGAAAGCCAGCGCAGATGGCACCTTTGTTTCATCATCATCCTCACAGACGTGCTGCGGTGGTCCGATGACCGTGTGCACTAGCCCTCCCAAGTACTCATCCTCAAACACAAGTGGATGTGCATCAGTGCACTCAATCTTTACCTCTTCTGGGGCAGGGCCAGGTGGAGGGCCCACAGAAGTCCAGCCAGCAGTGTTATCAGAAAGCTGAAGTAATAGCTGCATGAATTGGAGCTCTGACTGCTTGGCTTATTTGTAAGGGGATGAGCTGAAAGACCGATGGCCATGGGCCGTAGGTGGAGACTCTGCCCTTTCAGCTGGGGAATGGTTGTAAGAAAGCGAAGGAACTGGAGGCACTCTCAGCCTTCCAATCTAAAATTGTCTCTACTTGTTCTGGTATGACCATTTGTCCAGCAGTACTCGGACCTACGAGATTATGCAGAACGTCCTGTCACATGAATGCACCAGAGGAAGGTGTTTCATTTGGGCGCATAGCAAGCACAGATCAACCACGTCCACGCCCTGCAGCAACTACACCAACAGAAGCAGCACCACGGTCGCATGCACTTTCCACTATTTGATGCTCTTCTCATTTTTTGCACCCCCAAAAAGTGCACAGTAGATGAGAGAAAGTGCCCAGCAGATTATTATACTGTTAGGGTCTCTGCACCAGGCTATATTAGGGTACTGAGCTCCATGCTCTATTAGGGTTCTTTGCACCAGGCTCTGTTAGGGTTCTGTACAGCAGCCTCTGTTAAGGTACTCTGCACCAGACTCTGTTAGGATTCTTTGCACCAGGCTCTGTTAAGGCATTCATGCACCAGGCACTGTTTTACACTTGTTCTCCAGGCTCTGTTTGAGTATCCTACATGCCGGGTCATGTGGTGGGCCAGCCAATCATAGCCATGCCAATACTCTGCATAGCTGTCATGGCTCCAGAAGTGGCCACAGCTGATAAGCTTGTTGATTAGCTGCGCTACAGCTGTTCAACAAACTTTATTTGGTATCTGAACCCGAACTGTACAGTGAACTTCCATGAGAAGTTTAGGTTTGCTCATCACTATTCTTGAGCGTTCTCTGATGAAAATACTTCTATTTACACATTTCAAAGCCTCCCACTGAATAGGGAGTGGGGTGTTATCCCTTTCATGATGTAATAAGAAATCTTTAATTATTTGCTCAATAGCATTTACAATGTCAGAATCCTGCAGAAGATTCGCATTAAGGCGCCAGTGGCATGGTCAGGGAGAAGTCCCTGATGGTTTCAAGGTAAAGAATATAGGTGCATGGTCAGACCAGGTCATGGTGCGAACAGATGCAGACAGATCCCAACTGAGAAGTTGATGACTAATTAAAAAATAATCAATTCTACTATATGAAGTGTGGATTTGTGAGACGTAAGTGTAGTCCTTGTTTCTATGTAGACTGCACCAAACATCCACCGTCTGCACCTGAAATTTAAATAGTTTGGTTTTTAGTGTGGGCAAGTGAGAAGCTTACATCAAAGACTTTGAATTACCCATCAATAAATGCATTAATTTATCCATTGTAAGATTAAAATCACCTATAATAAGGAGACTCTCGATGAAAGCCTACAGCCGTCTCAAGTACCAGTGACATGTCTTCACTTGGCGCTTATTTGGGAGATAAAAATTAACTAGAGTATAAATTTGGTTCATAAACCTTTAGGAACAGAAATCGACTATTCTCATATGCATTCCATCCAATCAGAGTAAAAGGTAAGGAGAAGGACATCATGGTCAGAAGAATACAAGGAACAAGGTAAAGAGGAGGACCAGCAACCCGATGGCTTGATACTATCAAAATGGCGATGAAGACCATGGTGGATCTATCTAAGCATGCAAAAGGTCAACCGTCTTATAGAGTGTTCATCCATAAAGTCGCCATGGATCGAGATTGAGCGGAAGGCCATTACATAATAAATAAATCTTGTGGATAGCAATACTGACCCCCCTTCATTTAGAGATATTTGGCTATGATACTAGTGTGCATTCTAACAATTCCTTACTTCTGGGAAATGATTACTTTTAAAATTGTATCCTGTAAGAAGAGAATATGAACTCTCATGCATACCATGTAGAATCTGAGAATGTTTCTGTTAAATCCCCTGAAATTTGGGGAGGCTACCTTAATTGAGGTCATCCTTTTGCTAATAGAGAGTAAGGAGAAAGAATTTTTTTTAAATAAAAAGAGACAAATAATAAGAAAACCTATGAAAGAAAATAGTCAAGCTTCTTCAAGCTTTGGTTGAAGAGAAACAATAGGAACAACCCTCCTTTTTGAAAAGAAAAGGGTTTTCAAAACGTGTAGAACAAGTTACTCCATTTGGGAAATGTGGCAGTGGCAGTGGACTACTCCTATGAGCCATCCCCAGCAAAAAGATATAATAGGGAAAAAGAATCAACCTGTATTGGAAACTAACCCTTACTGGTTAAACAATGGGGGAGGTTTCAAAGACCAAGTACTTAAAGATATACTGTATCTAGAACAGTGATAAATCTATTGTGTACTCATTTTATTTTTATATATCTAATATATAAAGCTGAATGTGTGTATGTATGTATGTATGTCCGGGATTGGCATCTGCACCGTTACAGCTACAGCCACAGCTACAGCCACAAAATTTTGCACACTCACACGTCTGGACCCCGAGAGCGTCATAGGCTATGTTGTGAGGCGAAATTTTAACGCCGCGCGTTCCAATTTATGAATCAATTTTTCCCCTATCTACATAATGGGGAAAAAGTGAAACGAAAAGTGTATCCACGCCGTCTCATTTATAATCACAAAATTTTGCACAGACACCTCATGTGACCCAGGGAACGTAGTAGACTATGTTTTGACAGGAAAATTTAACCCCGCGCTTTACAGTTACTCTCCAAAAAACATGCCTCCATTAAAGTAAATGGAGCCTGGAACTACAGGTTATTAATTAGTAGGAGCTGTGATTGGTTGCTATAGGAACAAATAACATTTATAGTATAAGAAGCTTATATGTGAGGTAATAAGATGTTGGTGGGGAGACGGATAGAGAGAGACAGAGAGACAGACAGACAGAGACAAACGGTGAAAGACAGATGGCGAAAGAGACAGAGACAGACCTGGAAAGAGACATATGGGGAAAGAGACAGGGAAGTAGGAGAGGGACAGGGAAGTAGGAGACAGCCAGAGAGACAAAGATAGATGGGGAACAACATAGTCCTTGATAGAGACAGACGGGGAAAGAGACAGAAATAGAGACAGACAAGGAAAGCGACAAGCAGACAATAAAAGAAACAGACAGGAAAAGACAGACAAAGAGACGGGGAGACAGACGGGGAAAGAGACAGACCTGGGAAACAGACAGACCTAGAAAGAAACAGATGGGGAAAGAAATAGAGAGATAGAGACAGACAAAAAAGAGACAGACCTGGAAAGACAGACCTGGAAAGAGACAGATGGAGTACATTACTTGGCCAATTTAGTTAAATCTGTGTGGAATATCTGTGGTGTTGAAATATATGTTGTGAAATGCTTCTATTAGCTTAGTTTTTGCCTTTTAATAATTACAATTCTATCTATTTGTTTTGTGTTTTTTTGTGTGCAGAATAAATTTTTGTTAATACATACGGCAAAGCCGGGTAGTACAGCTAGTATATATATATATATATATATATATATATATATATATATATATATATATATATATATATAAAAAATCTGTAACATCTGATAGCCAATTAGATATTGTTTTCACATATACAGGTTTTAATTACTTATTATATAACAAGTATACGCTTGCAGAGGTTCCAAAAACCCAATAACCTATTAGCCTATTGCGTATGTTTGTACTCATTACCTAGCAGATAATAATTACATATGTGAACAGATTCCAGTAATTTATCAGTTATTATAATTATAGACTGTGAGACTGTGACCGGGGTTATCTATGACGGCCGGTATGTCTCGCCCCGGTTGTGCTCACTCCATGATAGAAAGTAAATCCACTATAGGGTTAATGCTGTTTCCCTACAGGCTGAAGGAAGGGTTAAATAGAATCAGGAACAAGGGCAGGTGTGCCGGGTGTGAGGGAGTGAACAGAACTCCCTGAGTTTTCTGCTGGAGAGGCACATGTATTGTGTTATGGACTTTTGTTTGGATTAAAACCGTGTGCTGTGAACCTTAATGCCTGGATCCCGTGTCTTCTGCTGCGCAGCCGACCGTGCTACCTCACATATGGTGGAGAATCGGCGGGCATGACAGCCGGTGAGGTGTAGCATCCATCCCTGGTGACCCAGCTGCGCATGTCCTGGATTCGAGCGGCTATACTACAGCCCAAACCCGGCGACGCCATGGAGGACATACTAAAGCATTTGGCTCAGGCTAATGCACAGCAGCAACAGACCAATGCACACCTGCTCCAATCCTTGCAAGTGCAGGAAAAAAAACTCCAAGAACAGATGGATCAGGCCAATGCACGTCAGCAGCAAGCCTTGCAATTGCAGGAAAAAAGGCACCAAGAACAGATGGTTCTCCTGGCCAAGTCGATCCGTGCCGGACCGGCAGCAACAACCCCGGGACCGGGTGACGATGGCAGCGTCCGGAAAGCGGTGAGACAAGCGTTGCAAAAGATGACCCCGGGTGATGATGTGGAAGCGTTCCTGGCGGTGTTTGAGCGGGTGGCCGAGCGGGAAAAGCTGCCGACCCCGCAGTGGGCTGAGGTATTGTCGCCCTATCTGATGGGGGAACCCCAAAAAGCGTACCTGGACCTCTGTACCGAGGACGCCATTGACTATGTGACCCTGAAAGCCGAAATACTGGCTCGGTTGGGGGTGAATACCTATGTACGGGCTCAGCGGGTAAATCAGTTGTTCTTTGAGGAAGCCAAACCCGTACGCTCCCAGGCCTATGACTTGTTGCATCTTGTAAAAAAGTGGTTGCAGCCTGACACTCTGAGTCCGGCGCAAATGGTGGAAAGGGTAGTAGTGGATCGTTTTGTGCGCACTTTACCCGTCACCATTCAACGGTGGGTCGGACAGGGTGACCCGAGTACCCTGGACCAATTAGTGTCCCTGGTAGAGCGGCATGTGGCTACGCAGGACTTGATACGGGACACTGAGACTTTGCGTACCGCCCGTCGGTCCGGCCCCTCCAAGCCTAGGGCCAAGGACCCACCGCTGACAACGGTGCAGGAGTCCCCTACCGTCCCGTCTGAGGCCGCGGCCGCCATTCCTGAGGTCCGGAAGGTTCTGTACCCTAAACGACAACCCGTCAAGGGGGTTTCCGTCCCCATTAGATGTTGGCGGTGCCAGCGGGTGGGACATATGGAAGCCCAGTGTCCACTCACCACGGAGCCCATGGATTGTGGGGTTACCCGGCGGGGTTCAATGTATGCTCAGGTGGTGTGTACCGCTGACCTGGTCTCCCCAGAGACGGAGCCCCACTTGTGCCAAATACAGGTGAATGGATGTCCGGTTACAGGATTGTTGGATTCCGGAAGCTTAGTGACCCTTGTGCGATCCACCTTGAGGGCTAAAGTAAAGGCCACAGGACGCACCGTGGGGGTGGTTTGCATACATGGGGACCGCCGCGACTATCCCACGGGGATTGTCACCATCACAGCACCGTGCGGTCAGGTGCAACATGAGGTGGGACTTCTTAACACTCTTCCTTATGACGTGATCCTAGGAAGGGATCTGCCCTATTTTTGGACTTTATGGAGGGGACCCCCTAAGTCCCCTCAGATATTGGTTGGTCCGGGACCTGAGCCCTACAATCCTGAATCCGGGACACCTGCCGTAGGAGTCACCATGATAGGGACAGAGTGTGAACCCGGTAGGTTGCCCCTAGAGGTATTGGCAGGAGAGGCTGAGACGGTCGAGCCCATCCCGGAGTTGGAGGCGTCCCCGGATACGTTTGGGACAGCCCAACTCCAGGACCCTACGTTGATACATGCCCGGAGTCGGGTGACAGTAGTTGACGGGGTGGCACAGCTGCCCGGTGCCCAGGTAAGGTACCCCCATTTCGCTCTTAAGCAGGATTTACTCTACCGGGTAGATGAAATACGGGGCGTGGGGGTAGAACAGTTGGTGGTGCCCCAGCCGCATCGCCGGCGGGTCCTCGACTTGGCTCATAAACACCTGATGAGTGGCCACCTAGGGGTCAAGAAAACGCAGGAGCGAATATTGCAAAGGTTCTATTGGCCCGGGGTCTTTGGGGAGGTAAAACGGTTCTGCGAAACCTGCCTGGAGTGTCAGCTTACCGCACCCCTGACCCATTTTCGCAGTCCGTTGGTACCGTTACCCATTATAGAAGTCCCTTTTGAACGGATAGGGATGGATCTGGTGGGGCCCCTCGTAAAGTCCGCTCGAGGGCACCAACACATCCTAGTGATCGTTGATTATGCCACCCGGTATCCCGAGGCGATACCTCTCAGACATACTGCAGCAAAGCTTATAGCTCGGGAGTTGTTTGCTGTGTTCTGCCGGGTGGGGTTGCCCAAGGAGATCCTTACGGATCAGGGGACCCCATTCATGTCTAAAGTGACCAAAGAGCTATGCCGGCTACTCCAGATCAAGCAGTTGCGTACGTCTGTGTATCATCCTCAAACGGACGGTTTAGTCGAGCGTTTCAATAAAACCCTGAAAACCATGCTAAGAAGGGTGATCTCAAAAGACGGGAAAGACTGGGATATGATGCTTCCCTATTTGATGTTTGCCATACGAGAGGTGCCACAGGCATCCACGGGGTTTTCGCCTTTTGAATTGTTATACGGGCGACATCCCCGGGGATTGTTGGACCTGGCAAAAGAAACATGGGAACAAGAGCCCACCCCCCATAAAAGTGTGATCGAACACATTTTAGGTATGCAGAACCGCATAAGCGCGGTCATGCCAATTGTGAAGGAGCATTTACAGGAGGCTCAGGCCGCGCAAAGCGGCCGCTACAATAGACAAGCCACCGTGCGGACCTTTAAACCCGGGGATCGGGTGTTGGTATTAATCCCCATAAAGCAAGAAAACACCAATAGGTGTTTCTAGAGGACACAACTCACATACAATAGGATAACTTAGCACCAGTGAGGATAGATTACTAAAACTTAGCTTTTATTAGAGCTATTTAAAATTCATTTTGAACAAACACTTATAAAATACACTTAGGATCACCCTGCAGGTAACCAAGGTGCATGTTACCATGCTGCAATGAACAACCCTTGGAAAACACCGATAGGGGGAAAACAATTATGTGTAATGCTGGTATCAATTACTGTCATACATACCGCATTATGAGGATTTTTTGCACAGAAGTTCCGTTAGCTTAAAGCTAAATTTAGGAAACTATCTCCTCATAAGCAGTAAGGTATATACTATCCCCTAATACAGGGATCGTTTACACATACTAAGATATAAAATTAAGAACGATCTCACCCATTTGGAGGATCTTCAAACGTTTGGTACGGCAGTCCGTCTTTAGGAAGGGTCACAAAGGGGCCTGTGGTCCAGGCTGGGTATGTCTTGCCCTAAACCCCCTTGTCTCCCGTCCTTACAAGGACGGTCCACATCTGAACCTATATCCTTGAAAATGGTAGTCCCACATGCCTCCCGCCTCCCGACGCGTTTCGTCACTTTCTGTGACTCCTCAGGGGTCCAAGCATGAAAGATCATGTAGTGGGTCAAAGAAAGGTGTGTGACCTGCAAAGTCCAAACACCAAATGCTGCCAACCCGCAGGTTGGCAGCATTTGGTGTTTGGACTTTGCAGGTCACACACCTTTCTTTGACCCACTACATGATCTTTCATGCTTGGACCCCTGAGGAGTCACAGAAAGTGACGAAACGCGTCGGGAGGCGGGAGGCATGTGGGACTACCATTTTCAAGGATATAGGTTCAGATGTGGACCGTCCTTGTAAGGACGGGAGACAAGGGGGTTTAGGGCAAGACATACCCAGCCTGGACCACAGGCCCCTTTGTGACCCTTCCTAAAGACGGACTGCCGTACCAAACGTTTGAAGATCCTCCAAATGGGTGAGATCGTTCTTAATTTTATATCTTAGTATGTGTAAACGATCCCTGTATTAGGGGATAGTATATACCTTACTGCTTATGAGGAGATAGTTTCCTAAATTTAGCTTTAAGCTAACGGAACTTCTGTGCAAAAAATCCTCATAATGCGGTATGTATGACAGTAATTGATACCAGCATTACACATAATTGTTTTCCCCCTATCGGTGTTTTCCAAGGGTTGTTCATTGCAGCATGGTAACATGCACCTTGGTTACCTGCAGGGTGATCCTAAGTGTATTTTATAAGTGTTTGTTCAAAATGAATTTTAAATAGCTCTAATAAAAGCTAAGTTTTAGTAATCTATCCTCACTGGTGCTAAGTTATGGTATTAATCCCCACGGCGGAGAGTAAATTCCTGGCTCAGTGGCAAGGCCCCTACGAGATAAAGGAAAGAGTCGGGGTGGTTAACTATAAAGTATTGCAGCCCGGTAGGCGGAAACCTGAACAAATATACCATGTCAACCTATTAAAACCTTGGCAGGAACGGGAAAGCCTGATGGCTGTTTTTTCCCCACCTCCCTCCTCTTCGGGTCGTTCACATCCGGCTCCAGCGACCTCCGGAGAGGACGAACCGGAAGTAAGGATTGGAGAAGCCCTCACCAAGCAACAGAGGCGAGAGGCCAGACGGTTGGTTCAGCAGAACCCCGATGTCTTCTCCGAGCTGCCCGGTAGGACCAGTCTGATACGACACGATATTGTCACCGAGCCCCACCTGAAGGTACGCCTGAAGTCATACCGGGTACCGGAGGCTCGACGACAAGCCATATCGGAGGAAGTAAAGACAATGTTACGCCTGGGGGTCATCGAAAAATCCCGGAGTGAATGGGCTAGTCCGATTGTCCTAATACCAAAACCCGATGGCTCCTTAAGGTTCTGCAATGACTTTAGGAGATTGAACGAAATATCCAAGTTCGATCTCTACCCCATGCCCCGGGTGGATGAGCTGATTGATAGGCTGGGACAGGCGCGATATTTTACCACGCTCGACCTGACCAAGGGGTACTGGCAGGTGCCACTAACGGAGTCCGCCAAGGAGAAAACCGCTTTTGTTACGCCGGAGGGTCTCTTCCACTATGTTGTCTTGCCTTTTGGGTTACATGGCGCTCCGGCCACGTTCCAGAGGTTGATGGACTTAGTGCTGGAACCCCACCAGGCGTATGCATCAGCGTACCTGGATGACATCATTATTTACAGCTCCGATTGGCAGACCCACTTGGAACAGGTACAAGCGGTGGTGGACGCGCTTCGAACAGCCGGATTGACAGCCAATCCCAAGAAATGTGCATTGGGACTCACGGAAGCCCGCTACTTGGGCTACGTGATATGCCAAGGAGTGATTAAGCCCCAAATTAACAAGGTTGAGGCGATCCAGAAGTGGCCTAGACCCCTGACCACGAAGCAGGTTAGGGCCTTCCTGGGTATCGTGGGGTACTACAGGAGGTTTGTAAAGGATTTTGCGGGACTATCAGCCCCCTTGACGGACCTTCTCAAAGGCAAGAAGTCCGTCATGGTGCGCTGGACTCCTTCCGGGCCCTGAAGGAGGTCCTGTGCGGACAGCCCGTTCTGGTCAACCCTGATTTCCGGAAGGAGTTCATTGTACAGACTGACGCTTCGGAGGTCGGCCTGGGGGCAGTGCTGTCTCAGGTGGTTCAGGGGGAGGAACTCCCCGTCACCTTCTTGAGTAGGAAGCTCACCCCTCCCGAGCGGAATTATAGCGTAGTGGAGAAGGAGTGCCTGGCGATCAAGTGGGCCTTGGAGTCCCTACGCTATTACCTGCTGGGACGGCAGTTTCGCTTGGTGACGGATCACTCTCCACTGGTCTGGATGAGGTCCGCCAAGGAACGGAATGCCCGGGTTACCCGGTGGTTCCTTTCTCTGCAGAACTTCCGGTTTACGGTTGAACACCGGGCCGGTAGGTTGCAGGGCAACGCCGATGCCTTGTCCCGCGGCCCGTGCTTGATGGCGGGAGTTCAACCCCGCACGCTTGAACTGAGGGGGGGGTATGTGAGACTGTGACCGGGGTTATCTATGACGGCCGGTATGTCTCGCCCCGGTTGTGCTCACTCCATGATAGAAAGTAAATCCACTATAGGGTTAATGCTGTTTCCCTACAGGCTGAAGGAAGGGTTAAATAGAATCAGGAACAAGGGCAGGTGTGCCGGGTGTGAGGGAGTGAACAGAACTCCCTGAGTTTTCTGCTGGAGAGGCACATGTATTGTGTTATGGACTTTTGTTTGGATTAAAACCGTGTGCTGTGAACCTTAATGTCTGGATCCCGTGTCTTCTGCTGCGCAGCCGACCGTGCTACCTCACAAGACGCATATGAGCCCCAGTAACCTAATTACATTGGTTACATTAATCAAGACATTAAGGAACCTCAAGTGATAAGGGTATCAAAAACAGTTTATGAATCCAGTCCATTACTGTTGAACTGGTTGAGAGCAATCAGGTGGTCTATGTCTTTGTAGTTGCCATGAGCGATGAAGGTTGGCATATTAATCAGGTACTTAAAGTGGGTTTATCGATCAGGGATGGTAATCATTGGTAAACCCAAATCCTCAAGAAGCAGTCGTAACCTCAGTGAATCTTATAGAACAAAAGTTCCCCTGTGGTTGCGCACTTGTAAGTGGAAAGGGAAGCCCCACATGTAAGGAATACAAACAAAAATGAAGAAAAAGATTTGGCAGTACTCACAGGCACATCAGGATGTATGTGGTGCTACCATTCACATAGTCTAAGGAATCACTGACACAAAAAAGGTAGCTGAATAAAAGTGGCACTTGCCATTAATAAAATGCTTTATTAAACAGTATTAAAACAAATTAAAGGGAGATGCAGAGAGCATATACACGACTGTTAGCTGCTTCGTGTTCAAACTACTCTTCAACAGGTCCCTTTTGAAGTGTAGTTTGAACAAAAAACGGCTGTATATGTGCTTTCTGCATCTCCCTTTAATTTGTGTTCATTCACCTGAGAGGGGCCCGGGTACTCAGTTAAGTATTGTTGGACACTACCCGATCTAGAGGAGGCAGGAGTCTCTGACTTGGAAGGAGAAAAGCCTCCTGCTCTTCATCCCCATATCCTGACCAAGTAGCCGCAGACAAGAACGGGAACCTCCCCCAGAACTCAGTGTCTCTGACTCTCACCCGGAGTGACCGATCAAGGCCTGAACTAAGTAACTGATTTGTAAGTTCTCTTATATCTTATGTGACCTCCGACTTCCACAGCTTTGATGTATCCCCAGTTGGAGGGGGGTTTTGTTTTTTGTGTGTTCCCCCGCTAACTGTAAAATACCATACCTCTGTTATATGACATGATCATACCTTTGTTATATGACATGATATAACCTGCTGCAAACATTTCCTTTCTCATATAGTCTGTGTGAATCTGGGGTTAAAAAGAAAAAACTTAGCACATCTATAAATTGAAGTTTTATATCACATATACATAATACAAACATGGGCACAGACAGTTCATCTCCGGATAGTGTACAATGAGCCAAAATGCACAAACCTGGTAGAAAGCAAGTACTGGCTTAATGTAGTTTCCTCTGGAAAGATCCTGTTTCTCCACAAGTGATTCCAAGAGAAACAAGATTCATCCTGTCACTGCAGAACCAAATAAACATTTCACGAAACATCATAGAAAATAATCTATTAAGATGCTTGAAAAAATATTTGAGATGTGTTTGTGGGTGATGTTACATCTTATGTTTGTCGTGCAATATATTAGAAATACGAGTTATCGATAAAGTTTTAAGGCCCAGTCACACACAACGACTTACCAGCGATCCCGAAAACGATGCGACCTGATAAGGGTCGCTGGGTGGTCGCTGGTGAGATGTCACACAGTCAGACCTTACCAGCGATGCAGGAACGATACAGGTCGCAGTAGCGACCTGCATAATGATCTCAGCAGTCACTGTGACCCTGTCACACAGTGCCAAACACATTGATGTGTCCTGCCCAGCAGGACATCGCCTTTGAAGAAAAGGGCAGGGACCATTCAGCAACGACTAGAGATCTCCCAGCAGGGGCATGATCGCTGGTAGGTGTCACATATAACGAGATCGCTAACGGGATCGCTACTGTGTCACAGAAACCGTGACTCAGCAGTGATCTCGCTAGCTATCTCGTTATGTGTGACAGTACCTTTAGATTTCTTTTGATGGATCTTATCAGTTTTTTCAGGATCCTCCGATTATCTTATCTAAGGACATCTGACTTCTTTATCCATCTAAGACAATTCACTTGTATTGAGGCCGAGCGCGTCTAGTTGGAATGTGGCCAGACGTATGCAGATTGCATACTTGTGGTCAAGAGCGGGCGATCACTTGATAGCAATACCGGAGAATCCTGACAGTTTGCGGTGTGCACATTGTTAGAATTCAGAAGTCTGCTGTCACACAGAGTGACTGCAGACTTTTAACAAAACGTACAATCCCTCTAATCATTTAGACATTTAGTCAATAGAAATTAGTAGAGAAGAGAAAATGCTCACATTTGTGGTGTTAGGTAACGTAAATGTTTAACAGTGTACATAAGTAAAGAAATTAAACTTTTAGATCAGCAAATTCCTACAACTATGGTGTATTGCTGGCAACAGTGCTGTGCAGTTGATGGAGAATTATGCAGCCCCCTAATAATAAAAAAATATGTATTTTTTTTAAAAGAAAATTAATTCTGAGGCAAAAGCTACTTATGTGGTGCTGTATGTAATGAGGCTAAGGTCCATTGCATTTCAGAAGGCAATGACAGATTGGTGTGTATGGTGAATGCAGAATCATCCAATTCGTGCACGGAGGAGTAGCTGGATTTGTGGAATTTTAGCGATGAATCCAAATGTAACATCCCAGTGAGCAGGATGATCTGCACGCCTCAAAGGAAAGGAGGAACCAAAGTACTTGAATGAGAAAAAATATTACAGCGTGTAAATATTTGCATCAAGTAACATTGGCAAAAGAATGATATGGAGTCTGGCCCACCATGATGGGCAAAAAAACAATAGGTCAAATAAAAAGGAACATGGAAAATCATTTCTTCTAGATCTGTAGAAAAGGGGAACTAGCTATTCTTGGTGACCGTGAGCGCTGTGGGACATTGTAACTAAAAGATGATGTTATGGTCAATTAGGTATTTGCAGATTGGTGTGACTAGATTACATTGTGCAGTTACAGCAGCTGAAAGGTCATGGACATTTCAGATCTTTTGACCCTGTAGTTTTGTTGATTGTTATTGAAATGCTTAGAAAAAATCTTCTAATTAACATAGTGGAGGATTCTGATGATTCCTGGTCAATATTTCTTTAGGAAGTCCAATGGACCCTTTCGATTAGGAGACGTTCCTAGCTCTTGATAGATTATTTTATGGTTGTGGAGTTCCTGTTCTGCTGATTTCTATTTGTGTGATGTTTCTTGAAGTTGGTGGATAAGGCAGTTTTGTTGGATGACTAGTTAGGTATTCAAAACTTTGCTATGAAGTTTTGGTGTTTTTTTTTTAAGGAGTAATTTTTTATTTCCTAAAGCAGCTTTGAAGAACTTATGGAATAGATTTCTTCTTGAAGCATTGTTTTTTGTGGGGTGTTTTTGCAGTCTTGTAATTTGACAGCAACTACTTTGGAGCAGATTCCATCAAAACCCACTTAAAAGGAATGACATGCACTTTTTTTTCATATCAGATGTTTTTCGAAATCTCTCCAGAAAAATAAAAACTATTATTTTATTCCCAGATGATACAACGATAGGAGAAATAGCCAACACTAATGAGGAGAGAGAGCATATTCAAAAGGATTTAGACACACTGTAACAGTGGGCTGAGGCAAACAGAATGGTGTATAACACAGACAAATGCAAAGTCCTACATCTGTGCAAGACCGGGGTTCCACTTGCATATGACTTGTGCGAGTCTCGCATCTGCATCACCCGCCATGACCTGACGCTCTAAGCACACGAGCGTCTCGGCTGCATAGAAATACATGCAACCGACTCGCTCCTGTCCGGAGAGTGTGCAGCCATGCCGGGTGATGACAATGCAAGACTTGCACGAGTTATACGCAAGTGGAACTTCGGCCTAAAAGAAATGTAAAAAGCATATTTAGTATGGTAGGAATAGAACTATGCAATAGCACATAAGAAAAGGACTTGGGCATCATAATAGATCCCAAATTCAACATGAGCCAACAGTGTGGCGCTGCAGCTAAAAAAGCAAACAAAATTCTGGAATGTATCAAGACAAGCATTGAATCTAGATCAAGAGAGATAATTATTCCCCTATAGTCTACTGTTGTCAGACCCCATCTGGAATACTGTGTAGCGTCCTGGGCACCCCAATTCAAGAAAGACATCAATATATTGGAGTGATTCGAGAGAAGAGCAACCAAGATGGTAGAAGGTCTGCAAACCATGTCCTATGAAGACTGGCTAAAAGAACTAGGAATCTTTAGTTTGCAAAA
This sequence comes from Anomaloglossus baeobatrachus, assembly GCF_048569485.1. Classification (NCBI taxonomy): domain Eukaryota; kingdom Metazoa; phylum Chordata; class Amphibia; order Anura; family Aromobatidae; genus Anomaloglossus; species Anomaloglossus baeobatrachus. Next base: position 180,568,267 of record NC_134354.1, read on the forward strand.
GAGAAAGCTGAGAGGTGACATAATAGCAGTCTAGAAATACCTGAAATGTAGTCACCACCCTATTTTCATTAGCACATGGAGGTACCAGAAGTAAAAAGAAACTAAACTGAAGGAGATTCAGATTAAACATTATGAAAAGCTTTCTGACAGTGAAGGCAGCCAGAGAGTGGAACAGGCTACCATTGCAGGTAGTGAGCTCTCTATCAATGGAAATCTTCAAGGAGAAGCTGGATAAACATATAGCTGGGATGATACAGGAAAACCTGCACTCTCAGGGGGTTGGATCTGATGGACCTTGAGGTTCCTTCCAACTCTACCATTCTATGATTTTGTTCATATATATATGAAGAGCAAAAGTGGATTTCCAATAGATACAAATATGATGAGTTTCCTGAGCATTTTTGAAACAAACAGTTTTGAGGAGGAATTTGGAGTGGATAGCCTGTTCACACAGAGTTTTTGAAGATTTTTTTTAACTGAACTTTCCAAAAATCCTCCTTGAAAACTCTTCTTATTCATTTTTGTGGGAAATTCACTTTGATATTCAAGTTTTAGTGGGGGGGGGGGGGGGGGGGGTTCTGAAAAGGATTTGAAGAACATCTGGTGAATCAAAAACTACATGTCACCTATTTGAAGTGAATCCTGATGGTATCTGCTCCAAATTATGTACTGAAAAATAATCTGCCAAAAACCCTGCAAACAGGAGCATGTTCTGTAGCGGTTTCCAATTGGAAAACTTGTCGGTTTTAAAGCGTCAAAGAAACCTTCTATTCATAACCTCTATGGCGATTTGCATACCTTTCCCAAAAGGGGGGTTTTATTTTCATGGTCCCCTATCTTCAAGAGCTCAGAGCTACCATGTGCTGTGCCTCACCACATATGAATGTGATTATCGGAAATACAGTAGCTAAGCGCTCTTTTTCACCTCTGTGAAGGACGGTGTATGCTTATCCTACTCAGCAAATGTGGGCATCTTAGCAAACAGAATCCTATCTAAGGCCCTGTGCGCACGCAGCGGATTTACCACGGATTTTGCCGCGGATTGCCACGGAATTGCTGCAGAAAATGTGTCTAACATTGCTGCAGTCATTCCCCAGCAAATCCTATGGGTTTTAAAAATTGCTGTGTGCACACTGCGTTTTTTTGTACCCGTGGATTTACCCTCGGACTTTCCACTGCGGAATTAATGAGCATGTCACTTCTTTTCTGCAGGTATCTGCGTTTTTGCCATAGATAATGGTAAAAAGCCACAGGGACCAACCTGCAGAAAATCCGCGGTAAAACCGCATGCGGATTTCATTGCGGTTTTGGTGCGGCTTTTTACTGCTGGTGCGAGATTCTTTAAGAGGGCCCGGATTTTCCTTAAGAAAAAGACACTTTCTAGTGTGCACATAGTCTTAGGTTTACAAAATGTTTAAATGAAGAGAAAGAAATGTAAAAAAAACAGTGATTTAATGGTATGTGCCCACTCCATTCACCATTTTCTGCTGAAATCTGCAGCTTCTGGTAGAAAAACGCACCTAAAAACACATGTATTTTTAGATGTGTCTTTGTGCCATGTGGTTCTTTATGAAGTCAATGGGTAAAAGGACTACAAAATGCAGGAAAAAAACGCACCAACAATTGACATCCTGCAGATTTTTTCTGCATCAAAATCTGCACCAAATCTGCAATGATAAAAAAGCAACCTGGGCACAGCACTTCAGAAATCTCATAGACTTTGCTGACTAAAGCCAGCTTTACACACTACAATATATCTTACGATGTGTCGGCGGGGTCACGTCGTAAGTAACGCACATCCAGCATCGTAAGGTACATTGCAGTGTGTAACAGCTACATGCAATTGCGAATGAACGGTAAAACGTTCATCGCACGCACTTCGTTCATTACTCATGAATTGAACGTCAGGTTGTTCATCGTACCCGGGGTAGCACACATCGCAGTGTGTGACGCCACGGGAACGATGAACAGATCTTACTTGCGTCCTGCGGCTCACGGCCGGTAATGCGGAAGGAAGGAGGTGGGCGGGATGTTTACGTCCCGCTCAGCTCCACCCCTCCGCTTCTATTGGCCGGCTGGCGTGTGACGTCGCTGTGACGCCGAACGTCCCTACCACTCTAGGAAGTGGACATTCGCCGCCCACAGCGAGGTCGTATGGACGGGTAAGTACGTGTGACGGGGGTTAATCGTTTGTGCGGCACATTCAACAAAATTGAACATGCCGCACATACGATGGGGGCGGTTACGATCGCATACGATATCGTATGCAGAATCGTAACATGTAAAGCAGGCTTTAAGGATAGGCATGCAGATTTTGGTGTAGATTTGTCAAAAACTGCATTAAAAAAGACAGTACCTGCAAGTATTGCTGCAGCAATTATATTGAGGATCAGTTGGGCCCCAGGGGTCAGCAACAAAAATCATGAGATGATGGTATATCCTAGCATATCATGGCCAGATTATTACATATCTAAGCATTCTAATTATTCTCTATGTATGTAAGGACATTTTTTGGACTGTTACCATCAAAAGTAATAGTAACATAACTTGTTACATCCATGTGTGTGTTTATTCAATTAGTACTTAGTATGCAAAACAATTCTTCCTGATAAGTATCAACCCTTGATCTTGGCAACTAGAAAATCAGTAACATTTTATTTAAATTGCATAGTCTAGGTCTTTAAAAACGAGTTCCACCCAAATATAAAAGTGCCACATGCTATATAATTAAAGTAGAAAGTACAATTATAGTAAAAGTTTGGCAACTATATTTATTTTTTTATTATTGTCATTGTTTTTATTTTGCCATTTTTCTTTTATATTGCAGCAGCCTTTTAGCATAGATGACAATAGAAACTACACCAGGCGCGTGCTAACATGCTAAGGGGGAACTAATGCCCTTGCTGCTAGTCGCTGGCCTCATTAGCATATCATCTGGGTTCTTTAGAAATACTTTTCCTAAAGATTCCTTTATCTATGCTACTACATGCTGGGACTGCTAGGCAGGGATTAGCAATATGCACCAACAACTGCTCCTGGTTCTAAGTGAATATCACACCTGACAAGTTCCCTTTAATAGCACAGTGTTTGAAATTCTGCATGATTTGTGGTCTAGAATTTCCTATTTCTTTTCTGTGTGCTGCTTGTTTAGTATTTATAGGTCCTCTGCACTGATCTAAATAACCATAAACATCATTGTTCATGTCAGTTTGAATTGTATCATACTTATTATGTGAGAAGATTTATACACATGGAAAAAGTGATTTGGTTGAACAAAACTTCCTTGTGCTAAAAAGTGGAGCGACACAGGAGAAAATTGGAGCTGCATGCTTTGGGTTTTTATAAAATTTCAGAGCATGCAATTAGTGTGCAAGAACTTTGCACATACACTGAATAAAATTATAAATGCAACACTTTTGTTTTCGCTTCCTTTTTTCATGAGCTGAGCTCTAAGATATAGGACTTTTTCTCTCAAATATTGTTCACAAATTTGTCTAAATCTGTGTTAGTGAGCACTTCTCCTTTGTCGAGATGCCTGAGGCTGACCACAATAAAAGGCCTCTCTAAGGCCTTGTGCGCACTGGGAAATGGAATTTTCTTGAGAAAATTCCGCATGCTCTCAAAGATTACCGCACCCGCGGTAAAAAAAACGCGGGAAACCGCACCCGAAAACTGCATGCGGTTGGCCGCGGTTTGCTGCGGTTTTACCGCGGTATTGTTCGCGGTATTGCCGCGGTTTTGCCACGTGCGGGTTGGGATGTGCTTTATTGCATTCAATGCAATAAAGCACATTGAAGAAAAAAAAAAAAAAAGTCATTTAATTCTGAGATAATAGATAGACAGAAGAATAGATAGAGGGATAGATAGACAGACAGATAGAGGGATAGATAGATAGATAGAGGACAGATCGCTGCATTTCCCACGGTCGGCAGTGAGTTCACATTACCGGCCGTGGGAAATGACCGGTAATTACCTCTGCTGTCTGCTGCTTTCATTCAGCGCTGTGTCTGTGACAGTCGCGGCTGGATGGAAGCAGCGCAGGACCTGTGGATTACGCCAGAGCGGTGGATTACGCCGGAGCTTTGGTGCGGGAGGGGTTAATAAAATGGTGAACGAGGCTTGTTTGTTTTATTTAAAATAAAGGATTTTTCGGTGTCTGTGTTTTATTCACTTTACTTATGGGTTGATCATGTCAGCTGTCACATAGACGCTGCCATGATCAAGCCTGGAGTTAATGGCGGTGGTCCCCCACCATCATTAACCCCTTGTATTACCTTGCTGCCACTGCTACACGGCGGCAAGAAGAGCCGAGGACACGCCGGTGCTGCCGCATAATGCATGCGACAGTCCCGGGGCAGCTGCGGCTGATATTCTTGGCTGCGGGAGGGGGAGTGAGGCGGGGGACATTATCCCTGCCCCTCTCCCTCCCCAGCCTGAGAATACCGGGCCGCCGCTGTGTGCTTACCTCGGCTGGAAGGTAAATATGCAGCGGAGCCCACGTTCTTTGTTTTCTATATTTCCGTTTTCTTTCTATGTGTGTTCTATGTGTCTGTGTTCTATGTCTGTGATGTCTGTGTGTGTGTGATCTCTGTTTGTGTTTACTCTCTGCACGGCTTCCTCTTCCTGTAATGACATCACTTCCCTGCAAAACCGCAGACAAGTGATGCACATTACCGGAGGTAAACCGCGAAATACCGCAGGGAATAACGCAGCAAAACGCAGTGAACCGCACAGAATTTGCTGCCTGCGTTATTCCCTGTGGGATTTCATGATTAACATTGGAGTCAATGGAGTGAAATCCCGCAGCGATGTGCGGAAAAGAATTGACATGCACTTGTTTTTGCTGCGGGATTCCCGCAGCAAAACATGCAGCTGTCAAATTCCGCCCAGTGCGCACAGGATTTTTTTTCTCCATAGGATTTGCTGGTGATTCACTGCAGAGATGTTATGAACATGTTCTGCAGCGAAACATGCAGCAAATCCGCGGAAAATCCGCGGCAAAATCCGGTAAGTGCGCTCATAGCCATAAACATACAGTTTTACAGTATTGGGAGGATCTGGTCGTGGGGGTTGGGGTCAAGAAAGCAGTCATTAACTGGTGTGACCACCATTTGCCTCACACAGTACAACACAACTTCTTCGCATAGAGTTGATCAGTGTAATGCTGGCATCCCTGTGCTATCCTGTCTCTCACCTGCTGCAGTTACACTGACATACCACAGCAGCCGCTCTGCACACTACCCCGCCTCGCCGCTGTCCTCCATGTGCTCTGCTCCTGGGGCCTCGCACAGGTCCCCTGCGAGCACAAATCGCACAGGTCTCCCGAGAGAATGCTGAGGGCGCCCATGTGCCTTCCTTGCTCTCAAACAGCCAGTGCACCATTTCTCAAAAGTGTCTCTCAGCCTGTGGCTGGGAGGCACTAGGTACTTAAAGCATCCTCCCTCTAGGGGAGGTGCTTGAGCAACGTGGTCAGTTAGTTTAGTGTCTTGCTTGCTAGCTTGTTGTTAGGTGCCATTTATCCGTACCTGTGCCCACTACCTTTTCCTGTGCCAGCCTTTCCATACCTGCCATCCATACCTGCATTCACCTAAGCCCTGTCTTACCAGCCATCCTATCTATGCCTGCTTGCATGGGAGACTGTACCTGTCCGTTTCTGAGTTCGTCCCGGCCCTGGGAGTCAGCTGCCACAGTCCCGGACACTGCCCTGGAAGTGGCACCTGGTGTCTACCCTCAGCCAAGCCCATCCTCACCATCTGGGGCTCTGGTGTATACACTTGGCACTTAGCTAAGACCCTCCCATGTCAGGAAAAGCCCAGGTCCTCCCTGTGGTCCAGTGGGTCCACTCCCGCTCCCTGTCTCCTCACCAGCGTGCATAACAATCAGGTTGTTGATTGTGACCTGTGCATGAATGGCACAATAGGCCTCAGGGTCTTGTCACGGTATCTTTGTGCATTCAATATGACATCAATAATATACACCTGTGTTCATTGTCCATAGCATATGTTTGTCAATACAATAGCCTCACCGGCACTATGAGCCACTTGATTCACAATATTGACATGAGAAAAGCACTCACCAACTCAACACCATATACACACTCTGCCATCTGCTGTGTACAATGAAAACTGAGATTCATCCGTGAAGAGAACACCTCTCCAATGTGATAGACAACATCGAATGTGAGAATTTGCCCACTGGAGTTGGTTACATTGATGAACTGCAGTCAGGTGGAGACCCTGATGAAGACGACGAGTATGCAGATGAGCTTCCCTCAGACAGTTTCTGACATTTTGTGCAGAGATTCTTTGGTTATGCAAACCTTTTGTTGCAGCAGCTGTGGGTGGTTGGTCTCCGACAATCTTGGAGGTGCAGATGCTGGATGTTGAGGATCTGGGCTGGTGTGGTTACACGTGATCTGCAGTTGTGAGTCCGATTGGGTGTACTGCCAAATTCTATGAAACGCCTTTGGAGATGGCTTATAGTAGAGAAATGAACAATCAGTTCATAGTGGACATTCCTGCAGTCAGTATGCCAATTGCACACTCCCTCAAAACTTGCGATATATGTGGAACTGTGCTATGTTATACAACTGCACATTTTAGAGTGGCCTTTTATTGTGGCCAGCCTAAGGCACTCCTGTGTAATAACCATGCAGTGTAATCAGCATCTTGATATGCCACACCTGTTAGGTGGATGGATTATTTCGGCAAAGGAGAAGTGCTCAATAACACAGATTTAGACAAATTTGTAAACCATATTTGAGATAAATAGGCCTATTGTGAACATAGAAAAAGTCATCGATGTTGGGCTATGTGCGCATGCTGAGTATTTAGTTGCAGAAATTTCTGCACCAAATCTGCATCACTTGGCAGGAAATTCGCTGTGTTTTTTAACATGTGTTTTCTATTCATTTTTTTCTGGGGGTTTTTTTCATGCGTTTTTCATGTACAGTGGAACCTTTGATTACGAGCATAATTGGTCCCGGGAGTGTGCTCTTGTGCCGCCCCGTGCCAGCAGCCGGCGCTACTCAGATCCGGGCCTTCAGGGGTGGTGGCTCGAGGGTCTTGCGGACACGCCAAATAAATAGGGGGGACGTAGATGTATGAGCTAGGCCGTAGTAAGTTCATGACGCCACCCACGGTGAGCGGTGAGGTGGGACACCACCGCTGCTGTTATGGGGCACTCAGGGGAGATGTTGTGCAGCAAGTTGTTAACCTCTCTGTGGGCAGGGATGGTGGGCCCGGTGCAGGGGATAGCGACCGCATGGAGTGTTGGTGTACTCACTGTTAATAAACCACACAAGTCTCTGGTAAACCAAGGTGATGGTGGCCGATGCCGCGGCCGGTTGCATTCGGATCCCCCACCCGGCTGGTGGTCTCTATCCTTTTCTTCTGCACTGTTTGTGTAAGATAGACTTTCCTAGTGTGCAACTCAGGAGTCCGCTCCTGGCTGGATATGGCCTTGGGAGCCGTGCCCGCAGACGCTGGCCCGTGGGATCTATGGGCCCTGGCGGTGACCTCTTATCCCTATCGGTGGGCTGTTGTCTTCTATGAGAGACTTTGGGTGGGACAGGACCTGTAGTTCTGGCCTCAATCGGTGAATTAACTAGTCCGCTTGGTCCTGGGTTCTGGCTTCAGGGTCCGAGTACCCCCCTTTGTGCTACGGTTTCCGGGTTGGTTCCCCGTGTCGGTACTGGTGGGGCACAACCCTGTCCCGGTCCACCTCGGTTCTGCCAAGCCGTCTTCCCGTCTCATGCTGATGGATACCACCGTCTGCCTCCTAGCCAATGGCACCAGGGCTCCAACCCTGGTACCGTCCAACTTGAACTTGCCTGCTGGAGCTACACTTAGCTCCAGCCCACACTCCTCTCCAAACTCAACTCTCAGCTTCACTAACTTTCCGCCCCGGGCTGTCTGGACCCCTGGGTGGGCATGTCCCAACCGCCTGGTCACGCCCACTGGTGTGTCTGTCTTTCCCTAAGGGGGGGTGACTAGGGTTTTCTGGTTGGCTGTATGTTTCCTAGTGAGGGAACGGTGTAATGCGGGGGCCTATTTGTGACTACCTGGTTTTGCCAGGGCGTTACACTCTAAAACCAAGTTACTCTTATTTCAAAGCGAATTTTCTCATAGGAAATAATTGAAACGCAGACAATTCGTTCCATAACCGAAAAATATTTGCTGTATTTATACAAACTTATTACAGTAATACAAAATAATGTACAGTATTCATATAAAATTATTATAGTACACTAATACAAAATACTGTACAGTAAAAAACATATAAAGCAAATTAAACTACACTTTAGCTTACAATAAAATTGTTGGTGTGTGTGAAAGGTACAGTATAAGCAATGTGCTGTACTGGTTAGCCGAAAGAAAGTACAATACTGTATCCACAAATTCAAACTAATAGACATGCTACTGTATTGTACAATGGTACGCTGTATACAGTACATATGGACAGAAAGTTACCTTCAGAGCGGGTCAGATCCTGGTGAAAGGACAGAACCGGATGTGTGCACTGTGAGTATTTGCTCTTATTGCAAATCATTGCTCTTAAACCAAGTTACAAATTTGTAAAAAGCTTTGCTTTTCTTGCAAAACGCTCTCAAACCAAGTTACTCTTAATCCAAGGTTCCACTGTATTTGGGCGTAAAAACGCTGAAAGAATTGACATGCTGCAGTTTATTTTCGGTTGTAAATCTGCAAAGGAAAAAAAGCAACATATTTGCTGTGTGTACATATCCTAAGGGGTACTTTACACGCTGCGACATCGCTGCCGATATATCGTCGGTTGCGACATCGCAGTGTGTAACACAAATGAGCAACAATCAACTAGAGCAAAAACGTGCAAAATCATTGTTTGTTGACACGTCGTTCATTTCTGTAATATCGTTGCTGCTGCCGGTACGATGTTGTTTGTCATTCCTGCGGCAGCATACATCGCTACGTGTGACGCCGCTGGAACGACAAACATCTCCTTATCTGCCTCCACCGGAAAAGGAGGAAGGAAGGAGGTGGGCGGCATGTTCCGGCCGCTCATCTCCTCCCCTCCTTTTCTATTGGGCGGCGGTACAGTGACGCTGCTGTGACGTCGCTATGATGCTAAACGAACCGCCCCCTTAGAAAGGAGGTTCGCCGGTCACAGCGACGTCACAGAGCAGGTATGTGTGTGTGATGCTGCCGTAGCGATAATGTTCGCTATGGCAGCGTTCACCACATATCGGCCGTACGACGGGGGCGAGTGCTATCGTGCTCGACATAGCTAGCAAATGCTAGCGATGTCGCAGCGTGTAAAGCCCGCCTAAGAGTTCAGCTCATGAAAAATGGGAGGAAAAACAAAAGTGTTGCTTTTATACTTTTGTTCAATGTACAAACATGTCATCAATATTACTACCACTGATATGATTGATATAATTTCCATATCATATTTAACTCCTTCCCAATCTGTGACGCACAAGTCGGGTGTGGGTGTTTTGAATGGCCACTCCATTCCAGGCAGGAGTCTTCTGTGTTATACAGCCAGCACCTGCCACTGATGGCTATGAATGGAGCTAGCTACAGGTTTTAATGATCCATATTTGATAACTGCTGTAACCATATTGACATAAATAATCACGTTCCAGATAATTTTTACTGTAAAGTGAACACTGCATTTTTTTCAACATTTTACAGTAATTAGAATTATTTTTAGTATTTATATGATCAAATAAATGGTGTCATTGAAAATTACAACTAGTCTTGTAGACACATCTTGACAGGAAAAAAAAAATTTGGCCCATTAGATAGGGAGACAAAAAAAATAAGAGTGCAAAAATGAAAATATGCCAAATCGGGAAGGGGTTAACAATATCTCTACTATCTTTTTGGAGATCATTTACACCAAAAGCTCTTTAGCACAATGACTCATGCAACAAATGACTGCTCATGTATATATCCGGTCTAAAAACAGGATTGGGTTTCACTGTCACACAGATTGGATGAATTAGAAGTTGCAGAAGAACTCTGCACGTGGTCAGATGGAGCAGACATTGAATAGAGAGCTTACTTTAAATCGCATGTGTGCTGCATTTACCACACTTATAAATGTGAAGCTTTTAGTATGCGCTTTCATCAAAACTGTGTGATCTCATCTGTAATAACAATGAGCCTTCATACAGCTGCCTGGGCCTATAAAATTAGAGGCTCCTGGATAATAGGAACAAGTTTTTGGTTCTACTTTGCTGTAATTTAGAAATCTTAGCCAGATAGGACGCGTGGACGAGCAAAATGGAGGTGATCAGCATCCCAAATCTAGTGGATAAAATAAACAGAAATAAATAAATAAGTAGCACAAATAAATGTTCAAGTTTACTCAACCCCCAGATTAAACCTATCCATCAAAGCCAATGACTGCACAATCTCCCCAGTCCCACAAGCTCGTTGCCTCAAGACAACCCTCAACTCTGCTCAAGTCTTCAAGCCACACATCCAAGCCCTCTTCACCTCCTGCTAACTCCAACTCAAAAATATTTTCCAGATTCGTACATTACTTAACCAAGATTCTGCAAAAACACTAGTGCAAAAACTCTCATCATCTCCCACCTTGACGATTGGAACCTCTTTCTGTGGCCTCCCTTCTAACACGCTTGCACCCCTCTAATCTATCCTAAGCTCTGCCGCCTAATTAATCCACGTCTCCCTATGCTTTACCTGGCCTTTCCACTCTGCCATTCTCTTCACTGGCTTTGCATTGCCCAAAGACTCAAGTTCAAAGCCCTAACCATGACATACAAAGCCATCCACAATCTATCTCCTCCATACATCTGTGACCGAGTCTCCCAGTACATACCTGTATGCAACCTCCGATCCTCTCAGGATCTCAGTTTCTACTCCCCTCTTATCTTCTCTTCCCACAATCGCATACAAGATTTCTCCCGTGCCTCCCCCATACTCTGGATCTCTACCCCAATATATTAGACTTGCACCTGTCAATCAAATAGCAGTGCATTGCTGGAATTTTACTTGCACATATTTCTGAAATAAAACCTCCAATCTCTGAACAACAGGTGTGCTTACATTCAGCATCCTAGCACCAGTATAGCACTGGCTTTACTTTATATATGAAATCCTGCTGGTTGGTTCTCTTTAAAGGAAGTATACACCTTTGCAATCATTTTTTATTAATGTCTATAAAATAGAAAAAAAAATAATGTCTTGATTAAAAATATCCACCAATTTTGCGTCTGCTGTTACAAAGTCCTGTTTGTCTTCCTCATTGCAGACTACAAACAAAAGAAGCTATATACTGAAAAGGAGTGGTACATTATATAGCTTATATAAAAGCTTGTAGATGATTGCCTACACTAAAGGTCATTATCCGCCTAGTTGTAAATGGAGTCAATTCAAAAGGGATTTTCTAATTGTAAACATAATTTATGACATTCAGTACAAAAAAATGAGAGATTGCCATTTTTACTGTTGCATGCTATTAGCGTGGGGTGTTTTTTTAAAAATGATTTAAATAATTTTAATCTTTTTTTTATCTGTGTTGTGTATCATAATATGGGCAGACACTATGCCAATTGTTTTATTTATTTTTATAGCAATATAAACACACACAGCGTCTCTGATTGAAAGCAGTTAGACATGCTGTCACACAGGGTGGGGGCGCGTCTGACTGCAACCAGAATCAACAATCAGAAACACGGCGACTGCCGGTGGGTGGGGAAAGCAGTGAATATGCATTAGGTTAGTAAGCAGTCCCGGAAGTAGTGTTAGTGCAATGCAGCAACTGGTAAGTATAAAGTGCCTCCTCTAATCCCCCTATTCCCTTCTACCACCATTTTTAAGCCTTTGATTCAGGCCCCGATAGACTTATATGGGGACTGGCATCCGGACAGATATCCAGGATCAATTCTGAGCCCGAACTGGTTTGGTTTTTTTTTAAACCTGGTTGGACCCCCTGATCCCAGGTATCTGCGAGCCCTCCCATCACTAGGATTTGCTCATTTTTGCTCTTTTTTTGGGTGTTGTTGTTTAATGCTCCTACGTATTTCATGTATACAAATTTATATTCCAGTTAATGTTTTTTGGTTCTCTATGGCATCAGTAGTTTATTTCAGTTTGTATAGGTGGTATATTTAATCCAACCTAAGGTTATGGGTCACAATTGTGATCTTCTGATGTTGCAACCTGTGAACAATACATTCTTCATTCACCAGCATGCAAATACAGAATATTATTTGCTGTCTAAACCAAGATGTTTGTCAAAATCACCTGAAATAACTTCATACTGCAAGGAATCTTTTTATCCGTAAAGTCAGTGAAAATGGGGTACGTTCCCAAAGAGAATTTCAACCAGCTTCATATTTTTGTATTGTATGAAGAGCACTCCTATACTTGCCAACTGTTCTAGATTTGGGACTCCTGGTCGGAAATGTTTTTATAAACCCCGGGTGTGTCAGGGGCATTCCCATGATGGGTGTGGGGTTGGACTTGAACATTTCCAGATGTCTTGGCAATTATGCACGCCTAGTGATTCAGGGGACCCTGTATGTTGTTATGTATCTGCTTTAATACTGTAGTTTAATTTCAGTTTTTAAAAATGAAGACTACAGAAAAAAAATGTGCACCGGCCTTATGGAGCAATGCTTCCTGGACACACATCCCCCAACTCAGCACCATAGGCTAAACTGTCACATGATTTTTATGATGAACAATGGTACAAAGAGCATTTACATTCAGCAGTTTTTAGATAGTTATTTTATGGCCCTGATCTCATCCTGACGTTTAGAGACCAGTCGTTCCTATGCAGGATACTGAAAAGGACTCCAGTTTACATGCAGTATTTTTTATTATAGCTGATCAGATTAGGATCCATTACGGTGTTAATGGTTTTCCATCAATTTAATCTCTTGAATCACATTATATCATTTATACGGCACAATTGTCAAATGCAAAATGATGTATAACGTCACCAGTATATTGGGAATAGCTTAGTTTCTTAGCTATTATCTATGTTAGTCCACCCTGTTACATCAGAAGCCGCAAAGCTGCATTATCAAGTTCCACTGGTCTGGCTGCATGCTTTAGTTTTCTCCGGATCCCTGAGTACAATCATCAGTTGTATTGAATTGCTTAAACTACAGCTTCAGGGTAAATGTCACAAAGTCCAATAGTAGCTTTTGTATATTGTATTCATCGCACATAGAAACCCTAGGGACAATCATACTGTTGTTAATTGTAAACTTTTGTGTATTGAAGCTTTATGTGGTGAAAACAACCATGCAGTATTCCTCCTGTGAAAATGTCTAAAGTGGTTGTCTTGCTTTAGGCCACTCTCTGAGACTGGAGACTTGTGAATCCTCACATCTCTTGCACTACACACTGTGAGGATTCTCCGGTGTCGGGCGCAAGCAGTCATGGGACTACAAGTATGTGAGTTGCCTATTTCCAGCCACATTCCAACTAAACTGTATTTGGCTCTCTCAATACACTTGCATTAAGCGAGATATTTCCATCTAGTCAGCATGTGACGGCATATATGTAAATCACATACTTGTGGTTAGGTTCCCACTGCTGCCTGCACCAGAAAGTCCTTACAGTGTGCCGCACATGCACTGTAATGATTCTCAAGTCTGTAGTCAGAGTGGCCCAAGGATGGACAACTACTTTTAAGAGAACCTGAAAGGTTGAGAAACGCTATTTTACATGAACATATTGACCCTGACTCATCAAAGTATTTATGCCAGAAAACTGGTGTAAAACACTTTTGAGAAGTTGCTAATTTTTGACAAAATTTTACTTTTTTGGATTTCAAAACCTAAACATCCGACCTGACCACTAATGGTATAGAGAGAATCAGCCTGATAGTGCCAGTATAGCACTGGCTTTAGGTTATATACGAAAATCCTGGTGATTGGTTCCCTTTAAGAAGCATTTATAATGTACTAGCTGTAGTACCCGGGCGTTGCCCGGGATAGCAACTATCTCTCTTCGAGTTTCTGTCTGTCTCTGTCTGTATGTCTCTGTGTGTATTAGTTTCTCTGTCTGTCTCTGTATCAGTCTCTCTGTCTCTCTCTGCTTGTTTGTCTGTCTCTCTTTCCCCGTCTGTCTCTTTCCAGGTCTGTCTCTTTCCGGGTCTGTCTCTTTGCCCGTCTGTCCCTTTCCAGGGCTGTCTCTTTGCCCGGTTGTCTCTTTGCCCGGTTGTCTCTTTGCCCAGTTGTCTCTTTGCCCAGTTGTCTCTTTGCCCGGCTGTCTCTTTCCCCTTCTGTCTCTTTCCACTTCTGTCTCTTTCCCAGTCTGTCTCTTTGCCCGGCTGTCTCTTTGCCCAGCTGTCTCTTTGCTCGGCTGTCACTTCCAGGGCTGTCTCTTTGCCCGTCTGTCTCTTTGCCTGGCTGTCTCTTTGCCCGGCTGTCTCTTTGCCCGGCTGTCTCTTTGCCTGGCTGTCTCTTTCCAGGGCTGTCTCTTTCACCGTCTGTCTCTTTCCAGGTCTGTCTCTTTGCCCATCTGTCTCCTCCAGGGCTATCTCTTTCCAGGTCTGTCTCTTTGCCCAGCTGTCTCTTTGCCCAACTGTCTCTTTGCCCGGCTGTCTCTATCTCTCTGTCTCTTTCCCTGCCTGTCTCTGTCTGTGTCTCTGTCTGTCTTTTTCTGTCTCTCACTCACACATAAGCTTCTTATACTAACCATTTATTTTGTTCCTATAGCAACCACTGACAGTTGCTATTAATAGCCCGTATCTCCCAGCTCCATTCAGATTAATGGAGGCAGGATTTTTGAGAGTAACTGTAAAGCACGGGGTTAATTTTTCCCGTCAAAACATAGTCTATGACATTCCCTGGGTCACATAGGGCGTCTGTGCAAAATTTCATGATTGTAAATGCGACGGTGTAGATTCCTTTAGCGGGGACACACACACACACACATATATACACACATACAGTGGAACCTTGCTTAACGAGTAACTCACTTAACGAGAATTTCGCTTAACAAGCAAACCTTTCTGTAAATTTGTAACTCGGTTTACGAGAAAGCTTTTCTGTACGAACAAAATCCTCACCGCACACACTTACGTTTCCGTACATCCACCGCGCTCTGACCCGCACTTGCAGTCCACACAAACACGCACAAACACACACACGCACACACATACAGTATTATGCTCACCTTACCTTCCGTTCCACCGCCGGCCTCATGGTTCTTGTAGTCCGCCGGCTCATTGCGACGTCCTCGCGGCGAACTACAGGACCCAGGAGGCCGGCGATGGAACGGAAGGTAAGGTGAGCATAATATGTGTACCTTCAGTTCCATCGCCGGCCTCCTGGGTCCTGTAGTTCGCCGCTCCACTCCAGGCTGTGCATCGCCAACCATAGCGACGAAGCAGGAAGGTCCGCTGTCAGACGCTACTCAAAGGCAGCACGCTGGCCAATCAGAGGCAAGCAACTCCTGCCTTTGACATCAGCGCTTTGGCAGTGGAAGTTCCTCCCTTGTCGTTATGGTAACCCGATACACAGCCCGTACTGGAGAACAGCAAGTCCCAGGAGACCGGCGATGGAACGGAAGGTTAGGTGAGCATAATATGTGCGTGCGTGTGCGTGTGTTTGTGCGTGTTTGTAGGTGTTTCTATGTGTGTGGAATGACACAATAGGGGACCTGAATGGGACATTTAACAAGTTGGCTGCCCCACTTCATCACCCTGGGTACTCCCAAGGGCAGCGGCGGTACTCCCTATTACCGCACACCACGAGTGGCGTCACAAACTATCTAACTCCCCTGTAAATAACCCCCATCACGTTTCGGCGTGACACCGAGCCCCCGGGTCCCGAGACCCTCGAGCCACGAGTGGAGACACCCGGATCCAAGCTGTTCGAGCGCTGCTGGGGCGGGAGTGGTCCGAAACACTACTATTTAAAAACAACCATATCTCTCACTTGTCCGAGCAGCTCAGTTTTCATCTTTCTGGTGTAGGCGGTGAAATGCAGTGAGGTCATTGTCCCACCTGTGAGATGACGGCAACAGCTGTAAAATGAAGGGCAGAGAGCTAGTGGCTCTCTAATGTGCAATAATTTTTAACTTGAGGTGCTTCTTAGGACTCTTTCCCGGGCCTGGCCGCAATCATTATGCTGCCATGGGCAGAGGCAGCTACGAAATCAGGGCACTGAGGGAGCACAAAGGCTTGTCTACAACATATGAGGTGAGGACACCGTTATTGGTCTTGTTTCTTAATCTGATTTACTTATTGCATTGTATATACAGATTCTATTTACATGTCCTAGAAAACGCCAGCCGCCCATTGTGTAACAGAGGTAAATTTAATATGAGGCTCTTCAAATTCCAGACATCAGTAGATATCACAGAGGTTCAAAGATGGCCACAAAATGTTACATTATATCATGTGTGACAACATTCATGATCAGTATTGTCCTACTTCCTATTACATACTACATAGTTACTTTTCCAAGCAAATTATGTTTTTCAGCATGCTGTTCATTAAGTAAAATATTCATTCACCCACGGCAGGAGCTGAGTTTCACTGTAGTGCTATTCTCACATTAATTTTTTTACGTGAATATTTTTCTGACTGAAAAATCCATATCTATAAACTGCTTTTAAAAAATATGAGTTTTGGCGTGGTTTTATTAGAACACATTTTTTCATAGTCTTGTTTTTATGGTGTTTTTTTATGCAAAAAAACCCTCTTATTGTTGCTTTTGCACATTCTAATCTGAACTACTGCAACTCTTGGTTTTTCTCCAAACTGTCCTGAGTTCGGCATCCAGGATTGTATTTCTGTCCAGCCGCTATACACATGCCTCCTTCTTGTGCCAGTTATTGCACCGGGTACCCATCAGCTACAAAGTATAATATAAACTTATTACTCTCACCCACAAAGCTCTCCAAGGTTCTCACCACCAAACATCTCCTCCATCATCTCCATCTATCACTACCTGAGGTCTCCATTTTGCAACTTATCTATGGATAACATCTTCCATGATCCAAACCTCCCACTTCCGTCTCTAATGCCTGCTTTACACGCTTCAATAAATCTTTCAATCCGTCTTCGGGGTCAAGTTGTAAGTGACGCACATCCTGCATCGTTCGTGATGTATTTGCGTGTGAGCTGACAGGAGCGTGTGGAGCGTGTGGAGCTGACAGGAGTGGCGGTGTCTTCTGCAGCTCCGGTCACCTCCATGCAGCAAAGCTGGAAGCGACGCTGGAGCATCCTGGATTACGCTGGACATGGAGGGCTTTATCGGGCTATTAAAGTGGTGAACCAGGGTATATGTTTGTGTTTTTTATTTCTAATAAAGGATTTTTTCGGGTGTGTGTGTTTATTTACTGTCACTTACAGATTAATCATGGAAGGCATCTCGGGGAGACGCATGACATGATTAATCTAGGACTTATTGGCAGCTATGGGCTGCCAATAACTCCTTATTACCCCGATTTGCCAACGCACCAGGGCAAATCGGGAAGAGCCGGGTACAGTCCCAGAACTGTCGCATATAATGTATGCGGAAATTCTGGGCGGCTGCTGACTGATATTGTTAGGCTGGGGGGCTCCCCATAACGTGGAGCTCCCCATCCTGAGAATACCAGCCTTCAGCCGTATGGCTTTATCTGGCTGGTTTTAAAATTGGGGGGGTTTAATTATTTATTTCACTGCACAGTATAGACATGCCCACCGGCTGCTGTGATTGGGTGCAGTGAGACACCTGTCACTCAGCGTGGGGGCGTGTCTCACTGCAACCAATCATAGGTGCCAGTGGGCGGGGAAAGCAGGGAATACGAGATTGTTTAATGAGCGGCCGGCTTTTTCAAAATAGTAATAAGCCGCCGGAGCAGTGTGAATGCCGTGCAGCGCCGCGCCGGTGATCGGGGATCGGTGAGTATATGAGAGAGGGCTGCTCAATTCAGTTACTCAGGAGTTTATCGGTCACCGGTGAGTCCTTCACGGGTGACCGCTAATCAGGACGCGACACAGACAGAGCTGCAGCATGACAATGAAGTCGGGTGAAGTTAACCCAAGTTCATTCTGATCGTGCGGCTCTGTCTGTGTCTGCTGTCATCTGCCATTCAGCTCTGCTACATGGCTGTCTGTGTCTGCTGTTAGCGGCCATGTAGCAGAGCTGAATGGCAGATGACATAGTAAAAACGCATCCCTACACATTACACACGCTTGGCAAGCCAATAAATAAAAAAAAAAAAAAAAGGGTGCCCAATGCATACGTCACAGAACACATGATCTAAAGGATCGCACACAAAACTGATCAATGTAACATAGACTACTAACGCACGTGTGACAGCAAATGAACGACCAACGTGCAATCTCATAAGATCCCGTATGCAACCTGGGCGTGTCACATCGCATACGAGATTGCACACCTAATTGTAAGGTGTAAAGCTGGCTTTAGGGTATGTGCGCACGTTGCTTTTTACCTGCTTTTTACCTGCTTTTTTGCTGCTTTTTCTTCTGCGCTGTTTAATGCCAAAATGGATGTGTTCTTCTATTCAAGCAAAGTCTATGGGAATTTGGGTTTCTTGTTCACACTATGTTGTTCAAAATGCTGCCTTTTTGTGGCAGAACTTTGGTCAAAAACTCAGCTTTGCAGTGCAAAACCCAAATGGCAAAAACAATTGACATGTTGCTTCTTTGAAAAGCTGAGTTTTTGACCAAAGTTCTGCCTCAAAAAGGCAGCATTTTGAACAACATAGTGTGAACAGGAAACCCAAATTCCCATAGACTTTGCTTGAGGCCTGCGCCACACATCCGTGCCTCCGGCACGTGTTTGTCATTTTTTACACGTACCGGCGGCACGGAGACACTTTAACCAATGCTACCCTATTGTAGCAGGCACACACACATAAAACCACACGGAACGTGTGTCCGTGTGCGTTTGTACGTGTGTGCGATTTTCAAAGCGCTGACATGTCAGTGATTTCTCCGGCAGCACGGGTGTCACACGGCCCGCACCCGTACCACACGGGTGTAGTGTGGATGCGGTCCCGTGTGACACGCGCCGGAGAAAACACACATGTCAGTGAAAAAAAAACAAAACATTACCTCACCTTCTCCAGCCCTCCTGTCTCTGCCGCTGCTGCCTCTTGCTGCCGACCGCCGCTCATTATTCTCATTGAATATTCACTTCACTGCCTGGCAGCAGCAGCAGCGGGGAGACGGGAGGGCTGGAGACCGAGGATCAGCACCACGGACAGCAGCGCGGACATCAGGAAGGACCAGGTGAGTATAATAATTACTGATTCTACGTGTGCTATCGCAGATAGCACACGTAGAACACACGTGTCACGCACGTACCAGTATGGGGAGATAAGGTATGCACACCAGTGACTATGGAAGGGGAATACATGGAATAGCAGAAACTGCTGTGTGAATACTGACATGAAAAATTCAATAGCTATTTGTAAGAATGAAATGTGAAAAATGGAACCTGCATTACTGCCATGAATATATGAATAAAGAGAAATTTAGCTACTGAATTGATCAATGCAATAGAGCCCCAACACTACGCCAAAGTATTTCTCTACGTTGGGGTCCCTAGCTTGTGTGTGTCCTCTCATGCAGTTAAAAAACTTACCGTGTATGGGAGGCTGAGACCCAGGCTATTTATGCGTATGATATGGATTGGCAATAGGTGTGGTTGGGGAGGGTTCACAAACGAAAAACTACTAACATTAAGGAATAACGTTTGGAACACCATGGTTTGTGAACCCTCCCCAACCACACCAATTGCCAATCCATATCATACGCATAAATAGCCTGGGTCTCAGCTTCCCATACAGAGACACGTACTTACCTGCACGCAACACGCAGGGAAAATACGTGTCTCTCGGCACGTGCGTGAATTTCACGTGAGTGTGGCAGAGGCCTGAATAGAAGAACCCTTCCATTTTGGCATTAAACAGCGCAGAAGAAAAAGCAGCAAAAAAGCAGGTAAAAAGCAGGTAAAAAGCAACGTGCGCACATACCCTAAGACTTGTGTTACTCCAGTTTTCTGGAATGCACTAACCCAGATGATCCAATTAATACCTATCCCCCATATTTCTAGATGTGCTCTGAAAACACACCTCTTTAGACAGGTCTATCATGTCACTTCTTTAAATCTAACTCATTCCTGTTCCCTCCTTCTAATTTTTCTGCAGAATCTGGACCCTGTTACTCATCTGTCTCCACATCCTCCAGGCACCTGATAGCACTTAGTAACTGTACTTAGACAGATGCTGGCTGATACAGCTTTATATGAAAATGTAGAGCCACTGAGACCATCAGGGCACTACAAGGAACTGCATCCTCTTGGGGATGCAGGACGTATCCCCTGGGACCTGGAGTAACAGTGCCATTGACCACCAAAACACAAATCAAATCCTAGTGAACTCTCCACACCGGGCATAAAGGGTTAACAGAAGGGTTTAGCCAGATTGGTGGGAGGAGTTAGAGAGTCTGAGTCGGAGTCAGTTGGAGTCTGACGGCGCACGTTGAAGTGTGCGGATGTGCCTGCACTGGGTCCATGTAACGGTGATCCCAGGGCACGGGAGAGAGGTCACCAGGGCGGGTACCGGAGATACAGCTGGAACCAGAGCACGAAAGGGACACAGGACCCTAAGTCAAATGTCAAGTTTTAAACGGTTTGATAAATAGCTGCACGGTGTGGAAACCTTCACGGACTTCACAGAACCAAATAATCCTGGGGCATCTGCAGGAAACTAGGATCGGTGTTTGGACACTTATATCCCCGCAGGGTCCGCGCTGCCCACCGTACAGAGAAGGAGACTGTACCCCAAAAGGGACAGTCAGAGCCCCCAAACGCTTCAAGCTACGGGGACTCAACTACAAGAGAGTGCTGGAGACAGAGCAACCTGGGTCACTACATTGGCACTGATACTCCCGGGACCAGAACCAGCCTACTGAGGGTCCATGTGAGCAGAGACTGTTAGGCTATGTGCGCACGTTGCGCAAATACATGCAGTTACGCTGCGCTTTGTAGTGCAGCGTAACTGCATGCGTCCTGCGTCCCCTGCACAGTCTATGGAGATTGTGCAGGGGCCGTGCGCACGTTGCGTTATAGAGCGCAGCGCTTCGGCTATTGCCGAAGCGCTGCGTTCTAAGAAGTGACATGTCACTTCTTCCGTGCGCTTTGCCGGCAGCTCCTGCTCTGTCTATGGCAGGAGCTGCAGGCAGAGCGCATGGAATCGGCTTCACTACGGACATTTCTGCAGCGATTTAAAGCGCACATGTGCTCTTCAGATCGCTGCAGAAATTTCTGCAGTGAACTGTACGCAACGTGCGCACATAGCCTTAAAGTCAACCTGGTGTGGTCTCCATCATTTTGCACTCTCACATCTCCCACGCACAGCCCTACCTGCGGAGGGCCTACCATCACAGCTGCCACTATCACCATCCCTGGGAGTACCCACCTTGAGCAGCGGCGGTTTCCCATCCTTAACCGCAACCCGCAGGTGGCGTCACATGACAATAACTTTCATCCCCTGTAAATACTCCCTATTTACAAAAGGGGCCCAGGGCATGGAAATGGGCAGCGGCCACCAGAAGTGACAATCCCACATGCAGAATCTGCCCGGGACCGAGTACCCCATTCCCTGGGCGCTACAAAAAGCTCTATTTATTATAATGATGGCTGGACCATTCATTACAAGCATTTTCTAGCTTATACATTGTAAGCTTGTGAGCAGGGTCCTTACTCCTGTTACTTTGTAATCTTTGTAATGTCTTTATTGTCTGTACATAATTGTAAAGTGTATATATTGGCGAATTTAAATAAAATGATTATTTTTAATTATAATATAGGATGTACCATTGTATGAGTTGTTTCCACTACAAAATCCTAATTACAAAAAAAATACAAAACAACATTTGTTTTACCATGATTTCCAGGTGGACACCACACCAAAAAATTGACATAAAACATTTATTTAACACAATGAAAAAGCTGACAAGCACCATAGGTGAATTTTCTCATTCAGACGAATGAAAAGGTTGTTGAAAGCAAATATGAAGTATTTTCTGATATGTATTTGGTGCGGTATCCGCACCAAAAACCACATCAAAGAGCTCCAACCGTGTTCACATGATGTGTTCGCGAATATGATCTGTGGACATACCAGCAAATGGACACACCTAGATAGTTTCATTACTTTATATATACACACACATCTGTGAAAATTATGGATCCCAGTGTGAGACTCACAGCAGATCTTATCCTGTTGGCTCGGTTCCACTTGCAATTTGCAAGAATGAGTGCAATCCGATAAAAAATCGGATTGTTTTCACTTCAGTGCAAAACTATGGGGCAGTGTCCATTTGCAATTGATTTTTCATGCCATATCGTCATGAGAAATGAATTACAGCATGCTGTGTTTGGCTATGAGTCTCGGCTCACACGCACCCATATAAGTCTATGGGTGTGTGTGCGTGTGTGTGTGTGTGAAACATCACAGTGCACTCGCATGTCATCTCACCACAGTGCAATGTACGCAGAGATAGGCAACGGAGGAGATGAGGGGAAAGTGCTCCCTCGTTCTTCTCCGCAGCTGTGATCCGAGCAAGATCGGACCACAGTCGCATGACTGACGCTCGCAACAAGGGGTCAATAGTATATCGCTTTTGATGCTCTCACATCAGAAGCTATGTACAGGTTGAACCGAGGCGTGATCCATATTTGCAGATCAGACTCTGTCATAAAAGTCAAAGGGATTTGTGAAACAGATGCAAATTAGAATGCCTCTGATTTGTTTCTGGTTAGCTTCCACGTCCCATAGATCCCTTGTTTAGTGATTAATTCTATGATTTAAATGAAGAAAAAAAACACTTCTAGTTTTTTTTATCGGATTAGTAATAAATATAAAATATCTTCCTTGAAGAAAAAAAAGAGAAAAAAACTAATGTAACTAAGATGACACCTGAAGAAAAGGACCCATTTCTCACAGGAGGTAAAATTCACAGGGATGTGAAAATATAGCCCAACCTGCAGCAATAATGTAGGACGTTCTGTCTGACTGGTGGCTCTAGGTGTCCGCAGCTTTATTATATTTGTACTAGCTTTTATACACTAGACCTGTGTACGTGAGGTGGAATATTCTGTTTTTACTGCCTCGCATAGTGACTCTAGAGCTTTCTGAAATGCTGATTGCTGATTTCCATTTTAATAATTACATTTCTCTACTAATACATAAATGCAAATTGCTTTCCCACTGGTCTGTTAATGACTTGAAACTGTTCAACAAGCAGAGAGAAGCATTATATTACACATTCAATGCACGTTCAGCTCGACGGTGAAAGAGTCACGTACTAGCTGTACATCCTAAGCTCAATACCTTGTTGTAAATGGGATTATAATGGCATTGCAAGATAAAAGTTATCTGAGATGAGAATTGCAGTGGAACCTTAAATGCCCTGGTTATAAAACTGCACGATTTAGGTGTGTTTTTTTTTAACTGTGTAATGGGTTGTTTATGCGTCTTGAATAAAAAGTAGCCGTTTGTAATTACAACTATGGTTCATGTAAGTTTTTATGGAACTTTCAAAGACAAATGACTTCTCTTTTTGCTTGGTTTTCACAAAAATTCTAAGAGCATTAGTTCAAGGGCCAACCCTCAGGTAGCCATGTCAGATAGCAAGGAAAATCATCGGACCCTGCTGCTTGTGTGATGCCCTGGACTAGCCAGGTAGTCACAGACATAACAACATCCCCCCCCTCCTGGATAGTCACACCAGTCAGACAAAAGCCCTTGTTGCCTCCCTCCAGGGTCTGATGTCCACACCAAGTGGGGCAGAGCCTGGCAGTTGGCCCCACCCACCGAGGAGTTCACAGGCCTGGAGGCGGGAAAAGAGAGAGATCTGAGTAGACAGTGAAAGTGAGAGGTCAGAAACTGTCAGTGTCTGGGTAGGGGCCCAGACACAAACAGCAAGGTTGGCAGATGGTGGTGGCCGTCTGCAGGAGTTAGTGGATCTCTGTGGAACCATAGGACCGGGGACAGGCGGTGGCCCTCCGGTAGCAAACCGGGGAGCGGAGTGAAGCTAAGCACACAGGCAGGGCCATCGGAACCCGACTAGGCTTGGAGCCGCCGACAACGGTCAAATCCGAGTGTGACCGGAACCCCAGGGGTTTCCCAACAACCAAGACGCACAAGGTGCAGGGAAAGACAGCCACCATCACACTGTCCGGGGAGAGCACAAACACTGCAGCTGGCTGCGGGACCCGTCCATCCAGCCGTTTGGTTTACCAGAGACTCTGTACATCTGTGTCTGAGTGAGTACAACAGTGCCATCCGGCACCGCGCCGCCTCTGCAACCCTGCACCCCAGCCATCCAGCCTCACCGTTACACCACCGGGCCCCGGGATCATCAACCCCTACCCACGGAGGGGACAACATCCTAGCTGCTCCCTACCATCTCTCCCGGGATCCCCGTCACCAGCAGCGGTGGTGCCTATAATCACCACGACCCGTGGGTGGCATCACGAACTATCTTCCAAAACAAACCACCCCTTTTCACTCGTGGGCGAGGAGCGCTGCTCGAGTCCCCGGGTCAGGCCCACCGCTCGAGCCACCGAGCAGCAGCAGCCGCGGACCCGAGCGTGGCAAGCGCGTCCCCTCCGCCTGCGACACTTGTTCACTCATTCTCCAGTATTCCAATGACACTGGTCATGATAAAAGAGCCCTGGTTTTTCGAATTTGAACTATGATGTCTGAAAATAGAGCAGAAAAGAATTTAGTTGTTTTGTTCTGACCCAAAGTCAAACTATGAAATCGCAGAGATACCTAATAGTAGGACTATGCCCTCTTAAGGGTGCTTTACACGCTGCGACATCGCTAGCGATCTCGTTAGCGATGTGACATGCCAGATCGCATCTGCAATCTGGTGTGTCACATCGCTAACGAGATCGCTAGTGATGTCGCAGCGTGTAAAGCACCCTTTAAGTCACAAAAAAAGATGAGCAAACCCAAATTGGAACGTTCGGGGTTCATACCGAACATGAATAGAGATGAACGAACCTGACATTCAAGGCTTGAAGTTCGAGTTTGGAAACCGACTACCACAAAGTTCGAGTGAGCCACGAGTGCAAACCACTTAAGCGAGCAGCGCTGTGCTTGGGTATGAGTAATGGTCATTCCTGTGCGAGCCACAGGCAATGTTCGAACGGCTCACATTTGGGGTAAAGTCAGTGGGATCAGATGTAAACGCACACACAAAAAAATTAGAAAAAACCCACCCACCCTCCCCAGAAGAGTTCTGCTTATGGCTGGCAGCATGTGGGTGGAGCCACGAACTGCGCAATTACAGACCTCCATTGAGGTTCGGAACAAGTTAGAGTCCCAAACCGAACCTCATCTAAGGTTTGAATGTGCCCTCCAAACCGATCTTCCAAAGGTTCGCTCATCTCTAAAGACGAGCTTTTTAAAAAAAATCAGTGTCCTTGTTCGAAGTTCAGGTGTTATGCTAACCACTTGATCGAGCATCGGGGTGCTTGGGTTTGCTCGGTGCTCGGCCCAGTGCGAGCCGCATGTAGTATCTGAATGGCACTCAATGGGGTAAAAACAACACTTTTGGATGTAGTGTGTACAAAACAAAATCTCTGCCCTCTCTCCCCCAGAAATGTTCTGTTTTTGACTGGCTATATGTGGGTAGAGACCTGAACAAGCCAATCATTGACTTCCAATGGGGTTCAGGCTCTGGGATCAAGTTCACGTCAAGTCTGGGTCTCAAAATGAACTTTATCTAGAGTCCAGCTACAGCCGGCAAACCTGAACGTCCCATGTGTCCGCTCATCTGTATTCACGAGCGCTCTGAGAAGAGAATGCCCACATTTCTTTAGAATATCCAGCTTATACTGCTAAAAAGTCCTGAAAAATGGGCGTGTTGTCTGTTTTTTAATGGTCGTTACATGAGACTGAAGCACAGCTAGCAAGCTTAGAAAGCTAATGACTACAATTTTTGTAAAGGTGGCATACTGTAATCATGTCACTGAGGTCCTCAATAAAGGCTCCTTTACACTGTGTGATACGCAGCGTTAAATGTCCATCAGCCAGCAACGTGTCTGCAAGTCGACATTCTTTTAATAGCTTGTTTATACGGGTAGCCTCGCTTCAGATGCGCAATGAACGATTTTAATAGATCATTCAGAGCAAGGGATGTGTCTCACAGAGCAGAACCACAGCTCCTGGGCAGGAGAGGACGTGAAAGATAGTGTACAGACATTACAGCACAGAATCACAGCTAATTCTTTTTGTGATGTAAAACATTTCCCTGCTTCTTTCTTAAAAATGTTTTACCTCAAAGAAATAATAATTTGCGATCCCGTGCTATGATGTCCGAATACTTGTTTACTTCCTCCCCTGCCCAGGAGATGTGGTATGAACAGACCATGGCCCTGTACGAACAGACACTGTCATTGCACAGCACATAGCTGGAGCACATATATAAGATAAGATATCTCAGCACAGGAACATTTTTTTTTTAAACATCCAATTATGGGAATTATTATTATTCCAAGATCTATTGATTAAAATTAACTTTGTTCATGGGAAAACCCCTTTAAGTCCATTCCACTGCTACTGCTTGTCTATTGCGATAAGTGCCTATACACTGGAGATCAAAAATCGAGAACAATGTATGATCACTTGCTTTTTTCAGAAATAATGTAATCCACATTGATCAACATTTGAAGGTTATTTTTGTAAGGGGTACACCATGCCACTAGAACTGTGTTTTACAAAAGATCCAGTTTATCAACATAAAACCTCTATTGTGCTCAAAATGTGATGATCATAATTGGAGAACAACAATGACTGTAGCACAGAGAAAGATTATAGCTAAATTTTCTGAAGGTAACAACAGTCACCATTCAGTAAGAAGTGTATAGGCCTTTGCTGTGAATGACTTCACACGTCTGCGGCCACAGGACATCACTATTCTCTCACACTGCTCTGGTGTGATTTTGCTTCACTCTTCTTCCAGTCTCTTCCACAGTTCTTTGACTGTTATGGGTTTCTTGGCCATAACTTTGTCACCAGGGATTTTCCAGAGGTTTTCTATTGGGTTTAGATCAGGTCTCTGGGCTGGCCATTTCATGGTTTCAATGTTTTCTGTTTCAAGGAATTGCTTTACCCATGTTGCTGTGTGACAGGGGACATTGTCCTGCATGAAAATTGCTGGCTGATTGACTGATAAACGCAAGTAAGGAACCATGTGTTGCTGAAGAAGGTTCTGATACACACTTGCATTCACTCTGCCATGTAGCTGTATGAGAAGTCCAACTCCTACTGCAGAAAACATTCCTCAAACCATGACACTTTCTACCACCTTTCACTGACTTTTTTCACATCTTTGGGTTCAGTCTTTCCCCAGTTTTTCAACGAACATAATGTTTCCCATCAGACGTAAATAAATGAAACTTACTTTCATCACTAAAATGAACTGTGGACCACTTCTCCTCTGTCCAGACAACATGCTTCCCACCAAAGGCGTAACTAGCATTTTGATTCTTTCTGCTAATGAGAGGTTTGGTCACTGCAGAGTGGGCTTTCAGTCCAAATGCTCTTAACCGTTGTGACACTTTATGACAAGACAGATCCTTACCCTGTTCAGTGCTGAACTGGTGAGCAATTTCAGTTGCAGTGTAAGGGTATGTGCGCACGTTGCTTTTTACCTGCTTTTTACCTGCTTTTTTGCTGCTTTTTCTTCTGCGCTGTTTAATGCCAAAATGGATGTGTTCTTCTATTCAAGCAAAGTCTATGGGAATTTGGGTTTCTTGTTCACACTATGTTGTTCAAAATGCTGCCTTTTTGTGGCAGAACTTTGGTCAAAAACTCAGCTTTGCAGTGCAAAACCCAAATGGCAAAAACAATTGACATGTTGCTTCTTTGAAAAGCTGAGTTTTTGACCAAAGTTCTGCCTCAAAACGGCAGCATTTTGAACAACATAGTGTGAACAAGAAACCCAAATTCCCATAGACTTTGCTTGAATAGAAGAACACATCCATTTTGGCATTAAACAGCGCAGAAGAAAAAGCAGCAAAAAAGCAGGTAAAAAGCAGGTAAAAAGCAACGTGCGCACATACCCTTAAAACGATTACACAGGGAGAATCTCTGCATTATCCTGTCCTCTCTTGCATTTGTCTTTCGAGAGTGACCAGCCTTCTTAGGGAACTTGAAAGAGTTTGTGATGTTGTAAAGAAGCAATATTCTCGAAATCACAGACTTGGAAAGACCAACTTCTCTTGCCATGGCTGATGGGGTCACCCCTTTGGCCTTCATCTGGACAACCTGCTGCCGGGATTTCAGTCACTTTGGAACAGAACACTATTTTTGCAAAGTCAGTGAAAACTGGAAAGTTAGGCTGCCAGTTACATAGGGTTTGTCAGATAATTAAGGAAATTAGCACCAGGTGCAAGATTCACACCAATAACTTGCAGGTGTCTGAAAGCGTTCTCTATTTTTGATCAGTGTTCTTTTTACATTTATCTCATTTACATTTTTATTATGTGCTTTTGAAAAAAATAAATTTATGAAATATGTTTAAAATACTGCAAGATTACTCATGTTCGGATATAATTCTGGTCAGAGTTCTTTTTCATTTATCTCATTTACATTTTTATTGTTTGCTTTAGAATAAATTCAATTTATGAAGTAAACGTAAAATAATGCTAGTTTACTCATGTTGGGATATAATAACATGGGACTACACAATGGCCTTTACATTTAGAAAATTGTGTATCGTTCTCTAATTTTGATCTGCAGTGTACATACCATGATTTGTTTGATCTGTTAGCAGTAAATTTGAGGGTAATAGCTTTATCTCTATCACTGATGTAGAAAACAATATCAATATATATATATATATATATAAAAGGTTCATAAGAAAGTATTTCATTTACATGGTACACCCATTTTATCTCTTCTGTGCTTTATCTTACTCCTGTAAGAAAATATTTACTGCTGGGTTACCAAGTCTATGACTCCAACAAGTAACTTAGGAAATTAATTGCCATGTGTGCACGGACATACAGCACGTGTTAAGTTCTGCCTTATGGGGAAATATATTTATTCACCAGATATGTAATTTGGCAGTCCTTGGTCTTAAAAGTGCATCAGTATCGCCAGTTTTGATTCACATGTAATATTATACATTCGCCCTAACGAAGAAGAGTAAATGACCTATAAAAAAGAAAAATCACATCACTTTTCTTGGTTTTAGTGATCTGTCATCCTACCTTTACCTTAACCCCTTCACTACCTTGAGAGCTTCCATTCTTGCGCTTTTGTTTTTTTCTTCCCCATCTTCCAAGAGCCATAACACTTTTTTTCCCCATCTCCATACCGGCATGAGGGATTTTTTTTGCGGGACTATTTGTACTTTTGAATGACACCATTAATTTTATCATGTGATGCAGTAGAAAGAGGGAAAAATTCTAAGTGCGCTAAAATTGCAAAAAAGAAGTGCAATTCCACAATTGGTTTTTAGGAGTTTTTTTTATTTACCATTTCAATATATGGTAAAACTGACATGATAATATGATTCTCCAGTTCAGTACGAGTACGCAGATACTAAACATGTATCATTTTATTTATTTATTTATTTTTAAGTGGTGAAAAAAATTCTAACATTGTAAGAAAAATGCTTGCGTCACCATTTTCTAAGACGTGTAACGTTTTCATTTTTCAGGATATGGTGCTGTGTGAGGGCTGATTTTTTGCATTCCGAGCAGATATAATTTTGGGGTAGATATCATGATTGAATCGATTCTTATAGCATTATATTATTGCAATGTTGCTGTCATGAGTGTGATGTGCCCTGCTGTAGCTTCTGAGGTATCTTGGATCAGATGGTCATGGCATTTTGCTGATAGCAGCTCCTCTTTAGAGACTGCTCAGCGATTATTATGAGTGGAGAGGAATTATTTCCTTTCTGTGCTGAAAGAGTTAAGGGTGCCTTTCTTTTCCTTCTGAGAATCCTTGTACCTTTAAATCTCAGCTGTTGTACTTCATGATGACTAGAGTTGAGCGCGGTTCGTGGTTCGTGGTTCTCCAGTTCGCGGCTCGAGTGATTTTGGGGCATGTTCTAGATCGAACTAGAACTCGAGCTTTTTGCAAAAGCTCGATAGTTCTAGAAACGTTCGAGAACGGTTCTAGCAGCCAAAAAACAGCTAAATCCTAGCTTGGTTTCTGCTGTAATAGTGTAAGTCACTCTGTGAATCAAACTATTATCACATTTCAGTGTATAGTGTGCGTGAACAGCGCCTTCAGATCACTGCTGTTTCTATAATGGAGATCGCCATTTTTTTTTTTTTTTTTTCTTGTCTTCCTTCCCTAAGCGCGCGCGTCTTGTGGGGCGGGCCAGCATGTCAGCCAATCACAGACACACACACACCTAAGTGGACTTTGAGCCAGAGAAGCAACGGCATGTGTGATAGGATCTGCATGTCACATGTCCCTGCATTATAAAACCGGACATTTTCTTCACGAACGCCATTATCTGCCTTCTGCGTCTTTGGTGTCAGACATCAGTGTCGCAGCTCCGTCCTCCTGAGTCCTATAGCCGATACAGCTGTATGCGCTGCATACACAGCGTTAGACAGCTTAGGGAGAGCACTTTATAGCAGTCCTTTTAAGGGCTCAAAGCGGCAGGGTCAGAGAGCCATAAGTGACAGGTCCTGCAAACAGCAACAGCGTCTGTGTAGCCCAGGTCAGGGATTTCCTCCCTGCATTTCACCATTAGGAGGGAATAGAAAGGCAGGCTTCCATTCCTCTACCCAGAGCACCACAATCCTGCCACTGTACCCTCTTGTCCTCTGCACACTCCAACTCATTCTAAGTAAGCCATTATACTAGCAAACACTCAGTGTACCTAGTGGCATCCTAAACGTGGCTATTGGACTTTGCTATAGTCCCACTAGTGCAAAGACATTAGCAGAGCACATCTGCCTGCATTGCACACTCCAAGTTTTTTAAACTAAGCAATTTTACTAGCAAACACTCAGTGTACCTAGTGGCATCCTATACGTGGCTATTGGACTTTGCTATAGTCCCACTAGTGCCAAGACATTTGCAGAGCGCATCTGCCTGCGTTGCACACTCCAACTAATTATAACGAAGCCATTATACTAGCAAACACTCAGTGTACCTAGTGGCATCCTATACGTGGCTATTGGACTTTGCTATAGTCCCACTAGTGCAAAGACATTAGCAGAGCACATCTGCCTGCATTGCACACTCCAAGTTTTTTAAACTAAGCAATTTTACTAGCAAACACTCAGTGTACCTAGTGGCATCCTATACGTGGCTATTGGACTTTGCTATAGTCCCACTAGTGCAAAGACATTTGCAGAGCACGTCTGCCTGCATTGCACACTACAACTTTTTTAAACTAAGCAATTTTACTAGCAAACACTCAGTGTACCTAGTGGCATCCTATACGTGGCTATTGGACTTTGCTATAGTCCCACTAGTGCAAAGACATTTGCAGAGCACGTCTGCCTGCATTGCACACTACAACTTTTTTAAACTAATCAATTTTACTAGCAAACACTCAGTGTACCTAGTGGCATCCTAAACGTGGCTATTGGACTTTGCTATAGTCCCACTAGTGCAAAGACATTAGCAGAGCACATCTGCCTGCATTGCACACTCCAAGTATTTTAAACTAAGCAATTTTACTAGCAAACACACAGTGTACCTAGTGGCATCCTATACGTGGCTATTGGACTTTGCTATAGTCCCACTAGTGCCAAGACATTTGCAGAGCGCATCTGCCTGCGTTGCACACTCCAACTAATTATAACGAAGCCATTATACTAGCAAACACTCAGTGTACCTAGTGGCATCCTATACGTGGCTATTGGACTTTTGTCAATTCACAGTATTGGAACGTTATTTGCATGACATCTGCCTGCATTGCACACTCTAACTTTTTTAAACTCAGCCATTATACTAGCAAACACTCACTGTACCTAGTTGTATCCTAAACGTGGCTATTGTACTTTTGTCAATTCACAGTATTGGAACGTTATTTGCAGGACATCTGCCTGCATTGCACACTCAAACTTTTTTAAACTCAGCCATTATACTAGCAAACACTCACTGTACCTAGTTGTATCCTAAACGTGGCTATTGTACTTTTGTCAATTCACAGTATTGGAACGTTATTTGCAGGACATCTGCCTGCCTTGCACACTCAAACTTTTTTAAACTCAGCCATTATACTAGCAAACACTCACTGTACCTAGTTGTATCCTAAACGTGGCTATTGTACTTTTGTCAATTCACAGTATTGGAACGTTATTTGCAGGACATCTGCCTGCATTGCACACTCAAACTTTTTTAAACTCAGCCATTATACTAGCAAACACTCACTGTACCTAGTTGTATCGTAAACGTGGCTATTGTACTTTTGTCAATTCACAGTATTGGAACGTTATTTGCAGGACATCTGCCTGCCTTGCACACTCAAACTTTTTTAAACTCAGCCATTATACTAGCAAACACTCACTGTACCTAGTTGTATCCTAAACGTGGCTATTGTACTTTTGTCAATTCACAGTATTGGAACGTTATTTGCAGGACGTCTGCCTGCATTGCACACTCAAACTTTTTTAAACTCAGCCATTATACTAGCAAACACTCACTGTACCTAGTTGTATCCTAAACGTGGCTATTGTACTTTTGTCAATTCACAGTATTGGAACGTTATTTGCAGCACGTCTGCCTGCATTGCACACTCAAACTTTTTTAAACTCAGCCATTATACTAGCAAACACTCACTGTACCTAGTTGTATCCTAAACGTGGCTATTGTACTTTTGTCAATTCACAGTATTGGAACGTTATTTGCAGGACGTCTGCCTGCATTGCACACTCAAACTTTTTTAAACTCAGCCATTATACTAGCAAACACTCACTGTACCTAGTTGTATCCTAAACGTGGCTATTGTACTTTTGTCAATTCACAGTATTGGAACGTTATTAGCAGCACGTCTGCCTGCATTGCACACTCAAACTTTTTTAAACTCAGCCATTATACTAGCAAACACTCACTGTACCTAGTTGTATCCTAAACGTGGCTATTGTACTTTTGTCAATTCACAGTATTGGAACGTTATTTGCAGGACATCTGCCTGCATTGCACACTCAAACTTTTTTAAACTCAGCCATTATACTAGCAAACACTCACTGTACCTAGTTGTATCCTAAACGTGGCTATTGTACTTTTGTCAATTCACACTACTGCAAATCTATGTGCAGCACCTCTGCATGACAACCTCGTGCTCTGTTTTTAATAAGCTATAATGATAGCACAAAATACTGCCATTTTGTGGCATCATAGAACTGGCTGTTGTATTCCATTAGTGCCCCACTGGTGACAAGCTATTTCTAGCACCTCTACATCACACCCTCATGCACATTTTGCTACGCTAATGTTATAGCAAACTCATGGAATTCATTGCTGCATTTCATAATTCGGAGGGATAGAAAGTCAGGCTTCCTTTAGCTTTTCCTTCTGTTCATAGACAGCATCTCCAAGACAAATTTCCCCTCCACGTCTAAGTGTGGAGAGGCAGCTAGTGCGCATGCGTGTGCCGATGTACCCCAGCTGCAGCATAATTACAGTGTTTCGCCTAGTGAGTATGCTCAGCCTGACTGTGCCATTCCTGACGCTAAGTTTTCATTTCGGGATACAGCGCATGCTCCCACACTAAGTGTGAAAAGCCTCTTTGCACAGGTGCTTGCATTCCGTGCCGGGTATAAGTCCTGTTTTGGGCATAGACACCATGCTAAAGCTGATAGTCTTTTTTCAGAGACTGTATTTCATGCTACTGAGCATGCTCAGGCACTTCCTGCATCAGAGACTAGGTCCGGTAATGAACTCTTTGGCCCTGGCCCTGATGTGGGGGTCCCATATAGACCACAGGGCATCAGGTGTCCTCCCAAATGGCTTGCAGAGGCCCACACCTATGACTTGTCACCGCATTATTGATGCTCAGACGATGACTGGTGAGGTGTTTGGGTCATGGCAGCCATGAGGTCATCATTGAAGTTGCGTTTCCAAATAGGACGCTAGTTATGCCACTCATGACGTGTCACTCTACTTTTGTCTCCAGGAGGTGCATTGTGGTTCACCCTGGTTTGGGGCGGACCCAGGTTATAAAAGGGGCTGGAGCCAACAAGGAGGTGTGCAGTCTTCTATTATGCTCCGAAAGAGCACACCTCCATGTGTTGAACCCATTGCGGCTTTAGGCCAGAGGTAGGCAGGGATCGGGTGGTGGATGCAGGCCACCACCACAGTTGGTAACGCAGAACGGTTAAGACCAGCTCCTGTCCTAACAGTCCTGCTTGTGCAGCCCAGTGGCATTAACAGGCCTGCTGCTGCTGATGCGCCTGCTGTCCACAGGTGTGGCCCCTACGCACACGGTCAGCGTACTCAATGGCCCCTGTGTTGTTAACAGGGAGTTCCTGGGCTGGGTGGGCATGTGGACCCTGTGACGCTAACAGGGCTCACAGTCTCCAGATCCGAATGGCGTCTAACTCGGTTCAGGCTACTATTAGTTTCATAGCCACACAGCTCTGTATCCTCCACCAAACCTTCAAGTTGCCAACCTCTCCTTTTCCAACTGGGAGCACGGTGGACACTGACTGCTGATGGGGATATATACCTTTCTCTTTCTTTTCTTATTAATTTTCGTTATATAGCGGTCACAGATTATATACCACTTTATCCAAATCTGCCAGTCCCACTGTAACAGATGTTGTTTCTTCAGCAAATGTTACAGTTGCTTAACCACCAAATCCACGGACCAAAACTTTTTTCCCCTTTCCAACACACCTGTTCCCCTTTCCAACAGCATCTGTCCTTTTTCAACTCATTTTGGGATATGACCAAAAGTGCAACTGTGCAGGGACACCGTACTCAACGCCATCTCAGCACAGCAGCCATCCCTCGGTCCCTCCGATGTGGACAAGTAAAAGACCATTTCCTCCTATCCATGACAAAGCGTTGAGATTCACTCTGTGCAGCACTGGTGTTTAGTGGACAAGTAGATCTAAGATTGCGTACCACATTCTGCAGATACTCCTGTATACGTGCATCTATTTCTATGGCAGGAATTAGTTCGCCAAATTTTGTCTTGTACCGGGGATCTAACAGTGTGGCAACCCAGTATTCAGGATTAGTTCAAATTCATACAATCCGAGGGTCATGTAGGTAGTGCAGCAAGAAGGCGCTCATGTGTCTTGTGCATCCAGGAGGACCAAGTCCTTGGTGTGTTGGTGGCAGAGAGGTGAGAATCGTGCATCCTTCCTCTGCCCTCTCCCCCCAACCTCGCACAACCGAAATGTGAGCAAGCTCTCACTCATCTGCTGAGTCTTCCATGCCCATCGCCAGTTCGTCCTCCATTTCTTCATGGGCTCCTGCACTTTCATCAACACTTTTTGCTGATACTATGCGCCCTTGTTAATCCCTCTCCCTCACCATGACTGCCGCATAGGTGCCGCTGACCATCTGGACCTCGTAGATCTTGTTATCCCTTCCGCATATGACTCCTCCTGTACTTCCTCCCCTTCCTCTTGTCCCAACACCTGACTCCGAATAATAATTACAGTGTGCTCCATCATGTAGATGACCAGAATTGTCACGCTGAGAATGACATTGCCAGTGCTAAACATCTTCGTCGACATTTCAAAACTGTGTAGCAGGGTGCATAGGTCCTTGATCTGACACCACTCCAGCAGCGTGATCTGCAGCACCTCTGGATCAAGTTATCCCAGGCTATATGTCTTACCGTATTTCAGCAGGGCTCTGCGGTGCTGCCACACACGCTGCAACATGTGCAGATTCCAATTCCTGCGTGTCGAAACATCGCATTTACGGCGTTTAACTGCCAGACCCTAAGACTTCCGGAGTGATGAAAGTTGTTGAGCTGCTGTGTGCGCACGATGGAAGTGAGCACATAGCGAGCGTGCCCACTGCACAAGGCCATGTAGGCCGTGATGGTGTTTTAAAAATTGCTGGCGAATTCGGTTCAACACGTGAGCCCTAAAAGGCACGTGTGTCACATTGCCCTGAGGATGGCCCGCAGCCAGGTTTGCATCATTGCCGCACACGGCTGTTAAGTCACCAACGGAGTCCGCTCCGTCAATTTGTACTCCGGTCGCCAGGTGACAACGTGTTCCTTTCATGAATAGTGCTGATGATGGGAGAGTAGTCGATGCCAGCGGCGCAGGTGGACGCAGGTTATGCTCACCCACTGGGCTGCATTACCTTGACAGATGCAGAATCTCTGGCTGAATGTAGCTGGTGGGTATCTCACAGATGAAATACCATCATTCAGCTACAACCAATGGGAAGACACCACACCCTTTTTTATGCCCATCCTGTCTGCAGACCACTGCCAGACATAGCTATGAACCTCTGGTTAATTTTACCCCCAGTTCAGTTTTATGATTTTGTGTGCTTGTTACCTGACTACTTTTCCTGCTTGCTGTTTATGTACCTTGTTGGCCGATACGCATTTCACCTCTGCTTGTTTTCTGATTCTTTCCTGGCCGTCCCATTCTGTTCCTGTTCCTCAATTAATGTTTTGACCCTGCCTGACTACTATTCTCTGTAATAGCGGTGTGACTCACATTTCCCATACATTTCAAAGTAAAACTTTGACCGCCTGATGGCATTGAGCTCTGCTGCCAGCATAGTAAGGAGGTGTGTGGTAGTCCTTGTGCGCAGTTGCAAGGAAGGGTGGCCTGACCACACAGGGTTTGCGCCAAGGTAGAGGACCCACACGAGGTTGAAGAGGCAGAAGCAGTGTATTAACTTCTACATACAGAACAAGGATTGAAACAACTCGTGGGGACGGCAAGACTTGTACAGCAGACCCTTCTCCATCTCTCACCATAGTTTGCCAGTGCCCAGTCAGTGACATGTAATGACCCTGTCTATGCTTACTGGTCCAAGTATCTGTGTTGAAATGCACCCTGTCGCACACAGATTTTCTCAAGGAAGTGGTGATGTTGTGTGCGACATGCTGGTGTAGCGCGGGCATGCTTTTCTTGGAGAAGCAGTGGTGATTGGGCATCTGGTACTGGGGCACAGCGACAGACATAAGGTCTGTAAAATCCTGTGTGTCCACTACGTGTAAAGGCAGCATTTCGGTAGCCAACAGCTTACAGAGGGATAGAGTCAACCACTTAGCTTTGTCATGGGTCGCAGTAAGTGGCCTTTTATTTGACCACATCTGAGGGACAGAGATCTGGCTGCTGTCTGTAGACGGTGTTGAGTAGGGTGTCCCTGGAAAAATGCAGGTTTGTGAGAAAAGTGCAGGCGGAGACATGATGTTGCCTTCATCTTGCCTTCAGATCTGTTCATCTTGTATCATTTTTAAAAAACACAGCAAGCAAGGGTTACTCCAAGCGGAGTCTACCTTTTTTCCCCAAATTGGGCACACAGACACCCCATCAGTGGCAGGACTTGTGCCCTAGTTGCAAACAGGATGTTTTGATTTGCATCAAGCACATTCCAAATCCACAAGCATTTACTCTCCCCAGGATGACACAGGGGTAGTAAATTCCTTCTGGATCCATGACTTGTTCATTTTGATGAACGTCAGTCTGTCCACATTGTCACTGGACAGACGCGTGCGCTTATCTGTCAGCACACACCCAGCAGCACTGAAGACACGTTCAGAGACAACGCTGGCAGCTGGACACGACAAAATCTTCAAGGCGTAACTGGAGAGCTCTTGACATTTTTCTAGATTTGAAGCACAAAAGGAGCAAGGCTCCATTTGCAAAGTCATTGCATCGATGTTCATTTGGAGATACTCCTGTATCATCCTCTCCATCCGTTGACTATGTGACACACTTGATGTCTCTGGTGGCCTTGCAAAGGAGGGTCTAAAAAAATTATGAAAAGATTCCATAAAATTGCTGTTACCAGCACCAGATACGGTCCTACTGGTACGGGTAGACTGTTGAAGATGACGAGGCCGTCCCATGTTTGTCAAGTTACAACTGGGAGAATCACTCCCTTCACCTGCACGGTTGTTTGGTGGAAAAGCCGAGCTAAGATCGAGTAACAGCTTCTGCTGATACTCCTGCATACGTGCGTCCCTTTCTATGGGTGGAATTATGTCACAAAATTTGGACTTGTCCCGGGGATCTAATAGTGTGGCAAGCCAGTAGTCATCATCACTTCTAATTTTGACAATACGAGGGTCATGTTGGAGGTAGTGCAACAAGAAGGCACTCATGTGTCTTGCGCAGCCATGCGGACCAAGTCCACGCTGTGTTTGTGGCATAGAGGTGCTAACCGTTCTTTCTTCCTCTGTCATCTCCCCCCAACCTCTTTCAACTTAAATTTGACCAAGGTCCCCCTCATCAGCTGAGTCTTCCATGTCCATGGACAGTTCGTCCTCCATATCTTCATGTCCTCCTGCACCTTCCTCAACATCTCGCCTGCTACCATGCGCCCTTGTTGATCCCTGTCCCCCATGGTCCCATGCCTGCCGCGTTGGTGATGATGAACGTCTGGACCTTGGTGATGTTGTTGTGTCTTGCGCATATGAATCCTCCTGTAGTTCCTCCCCTTCCTGTTGTCCCACCCCCTGACTCCGAATAGTGTTTAGCGTGTGCTCCAGCATGTAAATGACTGTAATCGTCATGCTGATAATGGCATTGTCAGCGCTAAACATATTCGTCGCCATGTCGAAACTGTGCAGAAGGGTGCATAGGTCCGTGATCTGAGATCACTCCATCAGGGTGATCTGCCCCACCTCTGCATCTCGTTGGCCCAGGCTATACGTCATGACGTATTGCACCAGGGCTCTGCGGTGCTGCCACAGTCGCTGTAACATGTGGAGAGT
The DNA here is from genome assembly GCF_048569485.1 of Anomaloglossus baeobatrachus. Classification (NCBI taxonomy): domain Eukaryota; kingdom Metazoa; phylum Chordata; class Amphibia; order Anura; family Aromobatidae; genus Anomaloglossus; species Anomaloglossus baeobatrachus. The sequence goes on from NC_134354.1 coordinate 180,607,129, forward strand.
TGAATTCCAGCGTGTCGCCACATCGCATTTCAGGCGATGAACCGGCAGGCCGAAAGACTTCTGGAGCGATGCAAGTCGCTCAGCTGCGGCGCTTGAACGGCGGAAGTGAGCACTGCAGACAGTTTCCGTGCCCTGGTCAGAAGGCCATCTAGGCCGGGATAGTGTGTTAAAAATTGCTGGACAACAAGGTTCAACACGTGAGCCATACAAGGCACGTGTGTCACCTTGCCCAGGCGAAGGGCCGCACCCAGGTTTGCAGCATTGTCGCACACGGCCTTACCAGGCTGCAGGTTGAGTGGAGACAACCATTTATTAAACTCGGACCGCAGAGCTGACCACAACTCCTCAGCTGTGTGACTCTTATTCCCAAGACATGTCAAGCTAAAGACCACCTGATGCCGTTGCGCTCTGCTGCCAGCATAGTAATGAGGGGTGCGTGATTCCTTCTGCGCAGTGAGAACGCTGGTGGCCTGACCAGGCAGGCTTGGGGCGGAGGTGGAGGACCCAGATGAGGTGGAGGATGCAGAAGCAGTGGCGGAACTTGGACAGACAGAGGATTGACACACAAGTCGTGGGGACGGCAAGACTTGTGCAGCAGACCCTTCACCATCTATCACCATAGTTACCCAGTGCCCAGTCAGCGACATGTAACGTCCCTGTCCATGCTTACTGGTCCAAGTATCGGTGCTGAAATTCACCCGTTCACACACAGAGTTTCTCAAGGAAGCGGTGATATTGTGTGCGACATGCTGGTGTAGCGCGGGCACACCTTTCTTAGAGAAGTAGTGGCGACTAGGCATCTGGTACTGGGGCACAGCGACAGATATAAGGTCTCTAAAATCCTGTGTGTCCACTAGGCGGAAAGGCAGCATTTCTGTAGCCAACAGCTTACAGAGGGATAGAGTCAACCTCTTCGCTTTGTCATGGGTCGAAGGAAGTGGCCTTTTATTTGACCCCATCTGAGGGACAGAGATCTGGCTGCTGTGTGTAGACGGTGTTGAGTAGGGTGTCCCTGGAAAAATGCAGCTTTGGGAGGAAAGTGCAGGCGGAGACATGATGTTGCCTTCATCCAAAGTTGGTGCTATCGATGTCTGAGAGAGCTGTACACACTCACTTGTTTCCCCTTCCAAACCAACTGACGACCTACCAAGCAAACTGCCTGTTGCGGTTACAGTGGTGGAAGTTGTGGGTGGAAAAACAGGTGTGACAGCTGTCCCCACAGTCCTAGAAGATGACGAGCGCGCGGATGCCCTGGAAGGGGCAGGCGGTGGATGGTTGGCTCCACTAGGCCGCATTGCAGCACGGTGAGCTTCCCACCAGGCCATATGATATTTATTCATGTGACGATTCATGGAAGAAGTTGTCAAACTGCTGAGGTTTTGACCTCTACTAAGATAACCATGGCAAATGTTACAGATCACATAATTTGGCCGATCTTTTTTTATGTCAAAAAAGGACCAGGCTAGGCAAGGCTTAGAGGCCATGCGACCTGTTGATCCACCCCGAATAATGCTCAGAGGCAGAGTGGTGGCTGAGGATGCAGTTGTAGACGTGCTACCAGTGCTCCGACTGTGTCCAGGAAGGCGCCAGGTTACTTCGACGTCGGTTGCATCCTCCTCCACCGCCTCTATTGACCTCCTCGAGTGTCTGACTGTGGGTTGACAGTAGGTGGGATCTAGAACTTCATCATCAATTGTTGTGTTTGCACTCCCCTCCCCCTCAGACCGAGTTTCTTCTTGCCCTGACCGAATATTTAAGTTGTCATCCCAATCGGGTATCTGCGTCTCATCTTCATCAGTATGTTCCTCATTGCCTATAACCACAGTTGTTGGAAAGGCAGCATTTTGGTAGCCAACAGTTTGCATTTTATGAAAGTCAACCTCCAAGCCATGTCATGCCCTTCTAAAAGCATGTATAACACAGCGAGGGGACTCCAACCACAGTCTCCCTCGTTGCCACTCACTGGGCCACACACACCCCACTTGACTGGCATCGGTTGAGCCCCCTTTTGAAAAAGAAAAAGATGCTTTGCATGAAGCACTCTCAAAAATACGCGTGCCTTTCCCGTCCCCTGGCTGACCCCGGGGAAGAAAAGTCCTCTGAGAGCCATGACTTGTTCATCTTGGTTCTTTTAGAAACACAGCGAGGGGACTCCAACCACAGTCTCCCTCGTTGCCACTCACTGGGCCACACACACCCCACTTGACTGGCATCGGTTGAGCCCCCTTTTGAAAAAGAAAAAGATGCTTTGCATGAAGCACTCTCAAAAATACGCGTGCCTTTCCCGTCCCCTGGCTGACCCCGGGGAAGAAAAGTCCTCTGAGAGCCATGACTTGTTCATCTTGGTTCTTTTAGAAACACAGCGAGGGGACTCCAACCACAGTCTCCCTCGTTGCCACTCACTGGGCCACACACACCCCACTTGACTGGCATCGGTTGAGCCCCCTTTTGAAAAAGAAAAAGATGCTTTGCATGAAGCACTCTCAAAAATACGCGTGCCTTTCCCGTCCCCTGGCTGACCCCGGGGAAGAAAAGTCCTCTGAGAGCCATGACTTGTTCATCTTGGTTCTTTTAGAAACACAGCGAGGGGACTCCAACCACAGTCTCCCTCGTTGCCACTCACTGGGCCACACACACCCCACTTGACTGGCATCGGTTGAGCCCCCTTTTGAAAAAGAAAAAGATGCTTTGCATGAAGCACTCTCAAAAATACGCGTGCCTTTCCCGTCCCCTGGCTGACCCCGGGGAAGAAAAGTCCTCTGAGAGCCATGACTTGTTCATCTTGGTTCTTTTAGAAACACAGCGAGGGGACTCCAACCACAGTCTCCCTCGTTGCCACTCACTGGGCCACACACACCCCACTTGACTGGCATCGGTTGAGCCCCCTTTTGAAAAAGAAAAAGATGCTTTGCATGAAGCACTCTCAAAAATACGCGTGCCTTTCCCGTCCCCTGGCTGACCCCGGGGAAGAAAAGTCCTCTGAGAGCCATGACTTGTTCATCTTGGTTCTTTTAGAAACACAGCGAGGGGACTCCAACCACAGTCTCCCTCGTTGCCACTCACTGGGCCACACACACCCCACTTGACTGGCATCGGTTGAGCCCCCTTTTGAAAAAGAAAAAGATGCTTTGCATGAAGCACTCTCAAAAATACGCGTGCCTTTCCCGTCCCCTGGCTGACCCCGGGGAAGAAAAGTCCTCTGAGAGCCATGACTTGTTCATCTTGGTTCTTTTAGAAACACAGCGAGGGGACTCCAACCACAGTCTCCCTCGTTGCCACTCACTGGGCCACACACACCCCACTTGACTGGCATCGGTTGAGCCCCCTTTTGAAAAAGAAAAAGATGCTTTGCATGAAGCACTCTCAAAAATACGCGTGCCTTTCCCGTCCCCTGGCTGACCCCGGGGAAGAAAAGTCCTCTGAGAGCCATGACTTGTTCATCTTGGTTCTTTTAGAAACACAGCGAGGGGACTCCAACCACAGTCTCCCTCGTTGCCACTCACTGGGCCACACACACCCCACTTGACTGGCATCGGTTGAGCCCCCTTTTGAAAAAGAAAAAGATGCTTTGCATGAAGCACTCTCAAAAATACGCGTGCCTTTCCCGTCCCCTGGCTGACCCCGGGGAAGAAAAGTCCTCTGAGAGCCATGACTTGTTCATCTTGGTTCTTTTAGAAACACAGCGAGGGGACTCCAACCACAGTCTCCCTCGTTGCCACTCACTGGGCCACACACACCCCACTTGACTGGCATCGGTTGAGCCCCCTTTTGAAAAAGAAAAAGATGCTTTGCATGAAGCACTCTCAAAAATACGCGTGCCTTTCCCGTCCCCTGGCTGACCCCGGGGAAGAAAAGTCCTCTGAGAGCCATGACTTGTTCATCTTGGTTCTTTTAGAAACACAGCGAGGGGACTCCAACCACAGTCTCCCTCGTTGCCACTCACTGGGCCACACACACCCCACTTGACTGGCATCGGTTGAGCCCCCTTTTGAAAAAGAAAAAGATGCTTTGCATGAAGCACTCTCAAAAATACGCGTGCCTTTCCCGTCCCCTGGCTGACCCCGGGGAAGAAAAGTCCTCTGAGAGCCATGACTTGTTCATCTTGGTTCTTTTAGAAACACAGCGAGGGGACTCCAACCACAGTCTCCCTCGTTGCCACTCACTGGGCCACACACACCCCACTTGACTGGCATCGGTTGAGCCCCCTTTTGAAAAAGAAAAAGATGCTTTGCATGAAGCACTCTCAAAAATACGCGTGCCTTTCCCGTCCCCTGGCTGACCCCGGGGAAGAAAAGTCCTCTGAGAGCCATGACTTGTTCATCTTGGTTCTTTTAGAAACACAGCGAGGGGACTCCAACCACAGTCTCCCTCGTTGCCACTCACTGGGCCACACACACCCCACTTGACTGGCATCGGTTGAGCCCCCTTTTGAAAAAGAAAAAGATGCTTTGCATGAAGCACTCTCAAAAATACGCGTGCCTTTCCCGTCCCCTGGCTGACCCCGGGGAAGAAAAGTCCTCTGAGAGCCATGACTTGTTCATCTTGGTTCTTTTAGAAACACAGCGAGGGGACTCCAACCACAGTCTCCCTCGTTGCCACTCACTGGGCCACACACACCCCACTTGACTGGCATCGGTTGAGCCCCCTTTTGAAAAAGAAAAAGATGCTTTGCATGAAGCACTCTCAAAAATACGCGTGCCTTTCCCGTCCCCTGGCTGACCCCGGGGAAGAAAAGTCCTCTGAGAGCCATGACTTGTTCATCTTGGTTCTTTTAGAAACACAGCGAGGGGACTCCAACCACAGTCTCCCTCGTTGCCACTCACTGGGCCACACACACCCCACTTGACTGGCATCGGTTGAGCCCCCTTTTGAAAAAGAAAAAGATGCTTTGCATGAAGCACTCTCAAAAATACGCGTGCCTTTCCCGTCCCCTGGCTGACCCCGGGGAAGAAAAGTCCTCTGAGAGCCATGACTTGTTCATCTTGGTTCTTTTAGAAACACAGCGAGGGGACTCCAACCACAGTCTCCCTCGTTGCCACTCACTGGGCCACACACACCCCACTTGACTGGCATCGGTTGAGCCCCCTTTTGAAAAAGAAAAAGATGCTTTGCATGAAGCACTCTCAAAAATACGCGTGCCTTTCCCGTCCCCTGGCTGACCCCGGGGAAGAAAAGTCCTCTGAGAGCCATGACTTGTTCATCTTGGTTCTTTTAGAAACACAGCGAGGGGACTCCAACCACAGTCTCCCTCGTTGCCACTCACTGGGCCACACACACCCCACTTGACTGGCATCGGTTGAGCCCCCTTTTGAAAAAGAAAAAGATGCTTTGCATGAAGCACTCTCAAAAATACGCGTGCCTTTCCCGTCCCCTGGCTGACCCCGGGGAAGAAAAGTCCTCTGAGAGCCATGACTTGTTCATCTTGGTTCTTTTAGAAACACAGCGAGGGGACTCCAACCACAGTCTCCCTCGTTGCCACTCACTGGGCCACACACACCCCACTTGACTGGCATCGGTTGAGCCCCCTTTTGAAAAAGAAAAAGATGCTTTGCATGAAGCACTGTCAAAAATACGCGTGCCTTTCCCGTCCCCTGGCTGACCCCGGGGAAGAAAAGTCCTCTGAGAGCCATGACTTGTTCATCTTGGTTCTTTTAGAAACACAGCGAGGGGACTCCAACCACAGTCTCCCTCGTTGCCACTCACTGGGCCACACACACCCCACTTGACTGGCATCGGTTGAGCCCCCTTTTGAAAAAGAAAAAGATGCTTTGCATGAAGCACTCTCAAAAATACGCGTGCCTTTCCCGTCCCCTGGCTGACCCCGGGGAAGAAAAGTCCTCTGAGAGCCATGACTTGTTCATCTTGGTTCTTTTAGAAACACAGCGAGGGGACTCCAACCACAGTCTCCCTCGTTGCCACTCACTGGGCCACACACACCCCACTTGACTGGCATCGGTTGAGCCCCCTTTTGAAAAAGAAAAAGATGCTTTGCATGAAGCACTCTCAAAAATACGCGTGCCTTTCCCGTCCCCTGGCTGACCCCGGGGAAGAAAAGTCCTCTGAGAGCCATGACTTGTTCATCTTGGTTCTTTTAGAAACACAGCGAGGGGACTCCAACCACAGTCTCCCTCGTTGCCACTCACTGGGCCACACACACCCCACTTGACTGGCATCGGTTGAGCCCCCTTTTGAAAAAGAAAAAGATGCTTTGCATGAAGCACTCTCAAAAATACGCGTGCCTTTCCCGTCCCCTGGCTGACCCCGGGGAAGAAAAGTCCTCTGAGAGCCATGTCCACATTGTCAGTGGACAGACACGTGTGCTTATCTGCCAGCAGACCCACAGCAGCACTGAAGACAGGTTCCGAGAGAACGCTGGCTGCAGGACACGACAAGATCCCCAAGACGTACGTGGCGAGCTCAGGCAATTTATCAAGATTGGAAGCCAAGAATGAGCAGGGCTCAAGTTGCACAATAATGGCATGTTTCCTTGCATATACTCATATATCTGTGTGTCCTCCTCTTTTTCCTTGTCCAGCTCTTTTGTTTTCGCATGAGTATATGTCCTTGTCACTTTCCCATGTGTTGTGAGTTGTTTGTGACCTTTTGGACACCTTTGAGGGTGTTTTCTAGGTGTTTTTCTGTGTTTGTGATTGCCTGCCATTGTTTCCTATGCAGTTCGAGTTCGGTTCGTCGAACGTTCGACGAACCGAACTCGAACGGGAGGTCCGTTCGGCGAACCAACCTCGAGCCGAACCGCGACCGGTTCGCTCATCTCTAATGATGACCCCCTTCCTGTATTTAAGCTCACTCTTAATGCCGGCTATAGATCTTCTATGCTGATCACTCTGGTGAATTTGTTCCAGCTGAAGCTGTGGAGTTCTTTCCAGTAGAAGCTGTGATATCATGCTCTGTAGAAGCTGTGGAGTTCCGGTTATGTGTTTTGTTCCGCTTGTTTTTCTCTCTCCCCTTGTTGTCTTATCAATTTATTTTATATTTTGATAAACCAAACTTTTACGAATACAGTGATACAAAATGTGTATTTTTTTTGAATGGCTAACAATCTCTTATGAACCCCAGCTGTGAGCTGGCTTTCACAGTACAATCATAATGATAGGCATAGGTTCTTCAGCAGACTCCTGACTGTCATGGCAACCCTTGGCGCCCCGCAACCATGTCATTGGTGCGCCGCTGATGAGCACATGGAATGACGCACCCACCTGCTGCTGCATGTTAAATGCCTTTGTTAGACAATGACAGTGGCATTTAAGAGCCATGAGAAGCACTCCGATCCACCCACAGCTGTTAAAGGCACATGATGGCTGACTAAATCAGCCATCATGTGCAGAGAAAGATGTGAGCTCGGTGTTTGAGCCTGCATTAAAGGCAGGGACACTTCCATTTGACGTGCATGGTACGTCAAAGGTAGTAAAAGGGTTAAAGTCTAATCAGCAGTTTATTTTATTTTTTCATAATTGAATATTACTCATGAAAATAAAAAACTTTGTAATATATTTTACTAGAGAAATTCGCTTCCTGCTCCTCCTGAACTGACCATTCATTCTCAAATTTCTCAGTTCACAGGTAAAATCTTTTTTCAGTGAATACAGACATTCCTATTAGAGAGGAGAAGACAGATGGTGCTCATAAAGTTCTATGAAGAACTGTAACTGTCATTTAAGGATGATTTCATTTTTTTGTCATGATTTTGGAAAGTTGGGATAAAATATGTGCAGTTTTACCATGATCGTAGGCAGATTATGATGACAATCTGGGCTTCCACCCTGGGCCCAGATGTCCAAGTTGCCCATGACCAGATTTCTCTTATTATAATGTTTTGTGTGGAAACACATACTCTCCTCTCTCTCCTTTCACCGGTGTATATCTCCAAGCAGGGAGCTTACCTGGAAATTCACTGTTGGCAATATAGAATGGCAGTGCAGCTCCAGGGGAACTCCCGTCGCCAGTGTGATGACGTCATCAGCTGGCACCAACATGTACGCGCCGGCATCAAGAAAGTGTAGCGCCCTGGACGAAGAGGAGTGAGGTGAGTGTTTGGTTTTATATAGGAGGGTTGTGTGGGGTCTCCAGCTGTATATAGGAGGACTGTGTGGGGGCTCACTCTGTATATAGGAGGCCTGTGGGTGGGCTCACGCTATATATAAGATGCTATGTGGGGGTTCACGCTGTATATAGGAGAGCTGTGTGGGGGCTCATGCTGTGTGTAGGTGGGCTATGTGTGGGTTGACACTGGGTATAGGAGATTATGTGGGGACTCATACTGTGTAGAGGGGGATGTCAGCTTACTTAATTGTGCTCACTATTAAGGGATACAATGAATAATAATATAAAATAATTATAATTAATACCTTAATATTAATATTGAGCAGAATTAATTTTAGCCTTTTGGTTCAGCCCTCCCCAACAGTCATAATCTCTCATATGGCCCCTTGGGAAAATGAATTGCCCACCATGCTCTATTATGTATAGAGCTATACATAAGGGGGGAAAAAATTGTGCACATCTGTCTTTAGTCTTATGTCTGCAGCTGTGCACCTGTATGTTAATTACATGACCTATCACAATCTATCAAGGGGATTATGTGACATGTCCCATGATACATGGCGCTGGTGGGCAATGCTTTCCAAACTTTCTGGGACACTGGCTATTTTTAATCCACCCCTGACTATGATTTATGCAACAAATGTTGTAGAGCAGATAAAACGTGAACAAAATGGATGCTAAGCTTGGGTTCTGCAAAAAAAAAAAAACAACAGCGATACTGCAATCTCAGTGTTACGAATCACACGTCACCACATAGCCCGTGCCTATTGATATTAATAAATATTTTGCCACAGTGAAATCTGCAATGTATTCTATACATAGAATTGAGATACTGCTCTAAAATTGTCCATAACACATAATCATACCAACGTTATCTGTAGACATGGTTTATGGCATTATGGCATGAAGCTGTCTTGGATGACATCTGAACGCTGCGGATGATCAGTGGCCACCAACTGGATACAGTGGTCGCAAGACGTACCCTCCGGATGTTGTGGAGCAACGTCAATATTTTTTTCTATTCCCCGCCTGCCACTTGGGCTCATTCAGAATACCCCATTAATTTAATCTTCCACCAGTGACAACTGCTCATGCAAAAAGAGGAGCATTGTATATATCCAAAAGACAAACCTATACATCTGAATTCACACAGGTGACAAGCTAATGATGACTTCATTAAAGACTAAGAAGGAAATTGTGTAATAGGAAACCTTTCTAATATTGATTGTTGTATTGATTCTTTGATGTCTTTGTAGACATTTTGCAATTTGCCTGTCTGTCTCCATTAGATAATTAGCCATGTTCATGACGCATTACAAAGCACTTTCTTGTTCAGTAATGTTTAGCCACTAATGTATCTTATTTCGTAACAATTAATACTTAGTCGAAAAAGACTCATGACATGACAGGGAATGGTTTTGACAGCGCTGCACATTGTTAGTACATAGTTGTAAGGCTACGTTCCCATGATCAGTGTTTGTTGAGGTTTTGTCGCTGCAGATTTCCTGCACAATTCGCACTTTAGTTTACTTGCATTTTTTGCTTCCGTTTTTGTGTGCATTTTTTTTACCTACATTTTTCACGCATACGTTTTGTCTCAATAAAGTTAGTTGCAACTCAAGCAGCAGAGCAAAGAGGAAGTTGTTCAAAGCAAAGAAATACGTTTATTATTACAGATCATACGGTAGCGATATAAAATCATGTATACCTTCACCACCCACCTCCCAATACACACAAACGCACATATACAGAGACAACAGAATATTAATAAAGATATTGTTAGATAGGTGGTAGAAACATCTAATAGATAGAATAAATAGATGTCCTGCAGATATATAATGTCACAATCCCCTACATAATATACCTTTGCACTTTTTAGTGCCTTTCATATTTCCCTAAAGGTTGTTTAGTCAATTTTATCCTAATAAAAAACTTAAAAATGATGCAGGGTTCCCCTCTATTTTTGGTAACCAGCAATGTTAAAGCAGATAGTTGGGGGCTAATGTTAACAGGCTGGGAAGGTTGTGCCCTTCCCAGCCTAAAAATAGCAGCCTGCAGTTGCCCCATCATATTACATTCTTCAAGTCTGGCACTTCGCCTCTGCTTTTCCTGATTGCCTGCGTGGGTTGGGAATTGGGGTAATGGTGTTTGGGGTTGATGTCAGCTATGTAGTACCAGCTGGCATGAAGCCCTGGTGTTACTAATACTAACCCAATAAGTAAAAAGAAAAAAACACACAAAATATTTTACTTGAAAAAACTCCCCCACACTTCCCTGGTTCAACATTTTCTAAAATAACAAATTCATACAGATCTGCCATAGTCCAGGGATTCTGACGTAGTCCACAAATGGAAATCTAAAAGACATAAAAAGAGAGAAATAAAAACAAGAGACTTTCGCTAGTTCACCAATTTTTTAGAAAGCAAAGTACACAGGTCCAACCTAGTCCCATGACATTTCTTGATTACCTAGATTAAAGATCTAGATCAAGGCTCCATAGACTTTGAGCAGCAGCCATTCCAGGCTGATGCTGCACTCTGCGAGACCTCAGATGGATAAGTGGTAATGTGAGGAGCATTACCACTACGTAGAGTGATATGTAGGGGGTTTGTGACATTATATAGCTGTAGGATATCTATTCTACCTAATGTATTTCTATCATCTATCTAGCTATATATATTTTTTTGTGTGTCTGTATATGTGCTTGTTTGTATTAAGACATTGAACGCTTAGCATTGAGAAACTTTCTGTTTGTTGTGCTGCTTGAGCTTCAATTAATTTTATTGATGTAATGCTCGCTGGGCAAGCAAGGGGTAAGTAGATCCATTGGTCCAAAGGCACCGATCACTAACCTTGAGGAGCATACCTGAACAGCTATCGAGTCTTCACTAAAGCCACTGGAGGTAGTAGGTAGCCGAAAAGATCAGCCCCAGGGGATCACAGTGCACCGGTAGCTGGCGCCACGGGTATATACATAAATAGTCTGATAGTAGAAGTGGCAGCAGGTGTTGTAGGTTCAGCCGAGAAAGGTAGATGCGGCAACAGCAGCTGAGATGGGTAGTTGCAGCAGCAGTGGCCGGTATCATAGAAGCCACGGTATTGTAGAAGAGTCGTCTTGTACTGAAAAACAGAAGAGCATGAGCACAATAACAACAGCGGAAGCACAAAGTGACCTGAGAACTAGCAATGTTAGGGACACGTTGCCCAGGTACCTCTCTAAAGAGGAGAGTGCATTAAATACCTGATGTCTCTGAGTAATAGGCTGAGAAGTTCTTCCGGGTTAGGGCGTACTGGTCCTTTAGGAAAAGGGGCGTGTCACGCATGCACACATGCTGTCTAAGGACACTTCCAGGAAGCCTGTGCTGTGTGCGCAGGCCCCGGGGAACAGCAAATGAGTCCAGGGATAGAGCAATAAGGCCAGGAAGATGAGAGAGGCAGGACAGTGCAGAGACACTGTTATGGGCGTTACAATCGATACCTGATGTTTTCTTTTGGTGAGTTTTTTTTACCTGTGCAACTTCAGCATCTAATGCAAGTCTATGGGGAAATTCCGCACAAATGACTCAGTGTACCTGCAATAGAAAATGATATGCTGCAGCTTGGAAAACCGCACTGCAGGTCAGTTTAAGTCAAAAAACACAGTGAACATGAGATTGCTATTAATCCCATTCACCTTCCTTGTACAGTAAAACTCTGCTCTTTTGATTCAGCAAAAGCAAGCAGCTTCAAAACCTCGAGTAAGACTTATCGTGGTCACGTACCCTGATTTCAAGATTTCTAATTGTTTGCATGCAGCAAGGCAACTGAGCTGTAGTCTAAAAAGGAACATATCTGATCCCCTGAATGTTTCCATATGCTACAATGGGGGTATACACACTAAAGCGGGCTTTACACGCTGCAATATCGGTACCAATATTGCTAGTGTGCGTACCCGCCCCCATCGTTTGTGCAACACGGGCATATCGCTGCCCGTCGCACACAAAATCACGCACCCCCGTCGCACGGATTTACCTGTCCTGCGACGTCGCTCTGGCCGACGATCCGCCTCCTTTCTAAGGGGGCGGGTCGTGCGGCGTCACAGCGAAGTCACACGGCAGCCGTCCAATAGAAGCGGAGGGGCGGAGATGAGTGGGACGTAAACATCCCGCCCACCTCCTTCTTTCCGCATAGCCGGTGGAAGCAGGTACGGAGATGTTCCTCGCTCCTGCGGTGTCACACACAGCGATGTGTGCTGCCGCAGGAACGACGAACAACATCGCTAATTAGAAGAAAACGATTTTTTGTTTTAGGACGACCTCTCTGTGGCAAACGATTTTTGCCATTTTTGCGATCGTTGTAGGTCGCACATAAGTGTCACACACTGCGATATCGTTAATGACGCCGGATGTGCGTCACAAACAACGTGATGCCGACGATAATTCATTAACGATATCGTAGCGTGTAAAGCCCGCTTAAGGCGGGGTTTACACATTGCGACATCACTAGCAATTGCTAGCGATGTCGAGCGCGATAGCACCCGCCCCCATCGTACATGCGATATCTGCTGCTTGCTGCTGTAGCGAATATTATCGCTATGGCAGCTTCACACGCACATACCTGGTCGGTTACGTCGCTGTAAATAAGAAAGCCGCGGAGACACCATCACGTGTTTCTCAACGCTGCCAGGAAACTAGCCAGGTAACCGGGAAGGAACAACCACGGGAAGGGCAGTCTCCAGTCAAGGAGACCACCTATACCAAACATGGTATCCATCCACAGACAGCCGTTACGGGGTATTTGTCCCTCATCAGTGTGGAGTAGGAATCTGGCTAGTGGGGGCAATGCCTAGTAAAAGACTACTTAAGCAAGCATTGGTGACCTTAGGGAGATCAACGCGGTTACGTCGCTGTGACTGTCGAACAATTTCTCCTTCAAGGGGGAAGTGCGTTCGACGTCACAGCGACGTTACTAAGCGGCTGGCCTATAGAAGCGGAGGGGCGGAGATGAGTGGGACATAACATCCCGCCCACCTTCTTCCTTCCGCATAGCCGTTGGACGCAGGTAAGGAGATGTTTGTCGTTCCTGCGGTTTCACACACAGCGATGTGTGTTGCTGCAGGAACGACAAACAACATTGTATCTGCTGCGCTGCAGTAACGACATTATGGAAATGAATGACATGACACAGATAAGCGATTTTTTACGCTTTTGCGCTCGATCATCATCGCACCTAGGATATATACATTGCGATGTCGCTACCGGCGCCGGATGTGTAACACTAACGATGTGACCCCAACGATATATCGGTAGCGATGTCGCAACGTGTAAAGCCCGCCTAAGTATACGTTCACACGTTGAGTATTCGGTGAGCGTTTTACCTCAGCACTTGTATGCCAAAACCAGGAGTGGGTAGAAAAATGCACAATTGGCACATGTGTTCCTATTATACTTATCCTTTGATTGTTCCACTTCTGGTTTTGGCTTACCAATGATGACAACACATCAGCCATCACCTGGTTCTCCTCAACGGTAGGCTGGGAACACATCAAGTGCATGCAGCCAGGAGACCCAAGCATTGTGCACAGACCCTAGAAACTGGGAGCCAAGGTGGGCACAAATGGTTAACAGAAGGATAGCTGGGTAGAAAGGGGCAGAGAGTATGTCTTTGCCCCCCCCTCCTTACGCCCCCTCAACTAGGCCCAAAAAACTGTCTGAAGCTAAAAGAGCAGAAAGGCCAGGCAGATCATGGTACTGACAACAGTAACTGAAAATGCCAGAGTCAGCCATACGGCTCAAGTACTGGGCAAGAACACATGATACAAACAAAAGCAAAAAAGAGGAGCAAAATCAAAACCCAAGACTGAGGAGTCCATGGTCCAACCTCACTGACACGGCCAGAATGGAATGGCAAACACGGAAAGCAGGTGTGCACCATCCCCAGGACCATGGTGAGGAATTTCTAGAGAGGTCGCAGGTGGAACCGCAGCCGCCTCAGAATTGGCACATCCATTGCATGCACCAATTGTGGCGCTTTACCCAGCTCATCCCGATTGCCTTGCTGCTGTGGCAATCAAGGTAATACTGTATATATGGGGCTAATGTCAGCTGGGATTTGTCAACCCGGATAGGGGCGTCTTGGGATAGGGTTCTGACAAAGAGAGTTAAGCCTCTAATTGACAAGGGGTTTTCCAAGTAGTGACAACCCTTTTAATAACTCCACCACCACCACTGACTGGCAGCTTTCTGTCTATGCACAGTGTACAGAAAGCTGTCAGTGCTGTCGGTGAGGTATATCGATCTCAGTGTTCAGAGAACTCGATGATCTGCAGTGGATAAAAGAATGATTTTATCAAAACTGCAGCAAGCAGCCCAGAAAGTGACACATAGCTGGAATCAGCATATCTGCCTGATATCATGCTGCTGTCAGATGGGGCAGCAAAATCCAATTCCCTTTAATACCCTTTTAAGAGGTTGTTTCCTTCTGAGTATAATTGTGAAATACATCATAATGTAGTGTAGCATGGCTAATTCTAGTTTCTATATATAATGACATATGAGATAACCTCACTATTTCTGACTCACTCATCTCTAATTCTCATAGTTTTCTCTGAGCAAACTGACACAGAGGCAGGACCAGAATTACTGCCAACATAATGTATGCAGTACATTGGAAACAGAGCCAGAACTACATTCATAATCCACCCATATTTTCCAACCCACACGCTTAAGAATTCAGTTTTACAGATTACTCAGATCTCCCTTTATCTTCTGCCACTCCTCAAATAAACCTTTCACACCCAACCCTCGTGTGCGATACTATATAAAGACACATTCATAAAGTTCTAAAGTTAGCTATATTAATGCTTACACTTCATTATATTTAGAAATAGTCTATCACATATTTAAAAAAGCACTTTAGAGTACGGTATATTAAGCCCGCTTTACACACTACAATATATCTTACGATGTGTCGGCGGGGTCACGTCGTAAGTGACACACATCCGGCATCGTAAGGTACATTGTAGTGTGTAACAGCTACGTGCGATTGCGAATGAACGGCAAAACGTTCATCGCACGTACGTCGTTCATTCCTCATGAATTGAACGTCAGGTTGTTCATCGTACCCGGGGTAGCACACATCGCAGTGAGTGACACCCCAGGAATGATGAACAGATCTTACCAGCGTCCTGCGGCTCCCAGCCAGCAATGGGGAAGGAAGGAGGTGGGCCGGCTGCCGCGTGACGTCGATGTGACGACGAACGTCCCTCCCACTCCAGGAAGTGGATGTTCCCCGCCCACATCGAGGTCGTATGGACGCGTAAGTACGTGTGGCGGGGGTTAATCGTTTGTGCGGCACATTCAACAAAATTGAACGTGCCGCACATACGATGGGGGCGGTTACGATCGCATACGATATCGTATGCAGAATCGTAACATGTAAAGCAGGCTTAGTGCAATAAGTATATAATGATACAAAGACAATGCAACCACCGAATGGTATATAATAATCTAGATTTGGGATTAAGGAATATAGTTATGGAAGAAATCCTAATTCAAGTTCTCAATAGTTCCTGGGGTTAAAAAAAACAGGGCTTATTATATATATAAAAAAAAACCCATGCCACAGCTCTCAAAAAATGTGTAGTATTGAAGATCTTGCACATTTATTTTATACGCAATAATGAACACAACCCATGGACTGGTGAAGCACTATTTCAGAAAAGCATCAGAAGACCATCCAGTATCGGGAAACAGGGGACTCGACCCCCATTATTGTGTTCTTAGCTATCTCCATCAGTCTCATAGACCTTGAATAGCTCAACAAAAGGCAAAATGCTTTATCACTGCTCCTTTCTCATTATCTAATTTTCTCATTTAATTTGTTATTGAAAGTGGCAATAATAGACCCAGTAAAATCCCTAGTGACAACTGTAAATGGAATCTGTGAGGCCACACTGACAGTACCGTATATAATAAGCACGTAAGGGACAATTCATTAAGAAGTGCATACAACTTAATGAATTTGGCGCATCTTCTCTGATGTGTGAGCCTCCTTGTGCCCACACAAACTCTACTGCATTCAGAGACTGTAGCACATGTCTTGTGTAAGAAACGCTGTCATTTTTGTTGAATTTCATGGGCAGGTATAGCGACGACCCTTCCCGCTTTCTCCTAAGCTCCACGTATTTCGGCAGAGCTGCTCCAAACTGGCATGAAAACACCAAAACACGCAAACGTTTTTCGAGTTGCGCCAACATTTTCTAACTTTCCACTGTGTTTTATGCCAGTTTTCTGGCAAAAACACTTTGAATCGTCCCCATAGCCTTTTTGGGGATATAGCCCCTTAATTGAACCTCAAGGTCTTATTCAGATGTCTGTGATTTTTCTTGTGCGTAAACAATCAGATCATTATTTATCAGAGTTTTGGATCCGAGTCTCATCATTGTTTTTTCCATTTCAGTTTTTATCATCAATGTTTGGTCTGTGATTGTCACTGATGGAGAGATTTAAATAAAAAAATATAAAGCTTCTCCTAACTGTTACATTAATCATTGACCACATATGGATTACACACTGATGTGCTGATTTTCAGACACCCATAGACTAGTATATGTAACGCATATTTTGGCATTGCTTTTGTTATCCCCTAATTAAGGCAATTCCAAAATGTGCATCCCAAGTGAGTACCTGCAATTTTACAAGTATGTGTCATGTTTTCACTATATACCAAATTTTGCAGGCTATAAGACGCACGTTTTCTCAAACAAGTTTTGAAGGAAAGTGGGGGGTGCATATTATAGTCGGTTGTATCTGGCTGTGGGGAGAGTGGCAGAAGCAAAGGAGCCGGTCAGAGGAGATAGGAGCTGATGCTGGGGCAAACATGTGTGCCCACTAATAAAGAAGATGAATATTCACAGCTCCTCATGCCCATAATCCCGCTCACTCTCTGCACTGAAGCCAGCGCCAAAAGGTGGGCAGGATTATGAGCTTGGGGAGTAGTGAATATTCATTCTCTTTAGTAGTGTGCACAAGTGATCACCCAGCTGTCGGCTTTCTGCAGCACTTGGGAGATCACATGTGTCCCTTATTAAAGAGAATGAATATTCACTGCTCCTCATGCCAATAATCCTGGGTATGGACAGTAGTGAATATTCTAGCAGCTGACTTCCATATGTAACTGGGGCCGCATGGTAGCAATGTCGTGCACTGTGCCGCTTACACGCTGAAGTCACTTGCCATCATCAGAAGAGGACACCATGCACAGGGGAAGCAGATGGATCGTGAGTATCTTTTTTTTTTAATGTGTGCAGCATGATGGGGGACACATATACTAGGATGCGGATCACGTATACATGGATGAGGAACATATATACCGGAATGGGCCCAGGATGGGGATCATATACAGTGGTGTGAAAAAGTGTTTGCCCCCCTTCCTGATTTCTTATTTTTTTGCATGTTTGTCACACTTAAATGTTTCAGATCACCAAATAAATTTAAATATGAGACGAAGAAAACACAAGTAAAAACAAAATTCAGTTTATAAATGAAGGTCTTTATTATTAAGAGAAAAATATATCCAAATTTACAGGGCCCTGTGTGAAGAAGTGACAAACATGCAAAAGAATAAGAAATCAGGAAGGGGGCAAACACTTTTTCACTCCACTGTATACCAGCATGGACCTAGGTGAGGGGCATCTTTACCTGGACGGGGATATATACACCAGGATGAAGGCCATATGTATCAGGATGAGGGTCAGATATACCACAATGGGACAAGGATGGGGAAAATGTATCTCACAGGAGATCTCATTTTTACGTATAAATACATGTGTGCTCAATACAAAGGACCAGCACATGACTTATTCCTTCCAAACACCATACTAAGGACCAGGGGGCACTCATATTGGTGGAAGAAAAGCGATTCCGGCAGACACTATAACAGCTTTTAAAAAAAGATTGGATGATTTCGTCACTACACACAACATTATGGGTTATAGATAATTTACTAATAACTGAAAATGTGTAATTGGTGGAGAAATATTGAACTTGATTGACCTATGTCTTTTTTCAACCAATGTAACCATCTAACTATGACATGTGCATTAAAAATTATAGAAGGTCACGTTAAGTTCACCTGAAAAGGTTAAAGTGCATGTTAGGATCATCCTAAAATTTCACCCTAAAGCCAAATATCCCTAACTTTGTGTGTGTGTGTGTCATATATATTATATATATATATATATATATATATATATATATATATACACATACATACATACATACACAGTACAGACGAAAAGTATAGACCACCTTCTCATTTAAAGAGTTTTTTTATTTTCATGACTGAAAATTGTAGATTTACATTGAAGCATCAAAACTATGAAGTAACACATGTGGAATGAAATACTTAACAAAAAAGTGTGAAACAACTGAAAATATGTCTTATATTCTAGGTTCTTCAAAGTAACCACCTTTTGCTTTGATTACTGCTTTGCACACTCTTGGCATTCTCTTGATGAGCTTCAAGAGGTAGTCACTGGAAATGGTTTTCCAAACAGTCTTGAAGGAGTTGCCAGAGATGCTTAGCACTTATTGGCCCTTTTGCCTTCACTCTGCAGTCCAGCTCACCCCAAACCATCTCGATTGGGTTCAGGTCTGGTGACTGTGGAGGCCAAGTCATCTGGCGTAGCACCCCATCACTCTCCTTCTTAGTCAAATAGCCCTTACACAGCCTGGAGGTGTGTTTGGGGTCATTGTCCTGTTGAAAAATAAATGATGGTCCAACTAAACGCAAACTGAATGGAATAGCATGCCGCTGCAAGATGCTGTGGTAGCCATGCTGGTTCAGCATGCCTTCAATTTTGAATAAATACCCAACAGTATCACCAGCAATGCACCCCCACACCATCACACCTCCTCCATGTTTCACGGTGGGAACCAGGCATGTAGAGTCCATCCATTCATCTTTTCTGTGTTGCACAAAGACACGGTGGTTGGATCCAGAGATCTCAAATTTGTACTCATCAAACCAAAGCACAGATTTCCACTGGTCTAATGTCCATTCCTTGTGTTCTTTAGCCCAAACAAGTCTCTTCTGCTTGTTGCCTGTCCCTAGCAGTGGTTTCCTAGCAGCTATTTTACCATGAAGGCCTGCTGCACAAAGTCTCCTCTTAACAGTTGTTCTAGAGATGTATCTGCTGCTAGAACTCTGTGTGGCATTGATCTCTGGTCTCTAATCTGAGCTGCTATTTACCTGCGATTTCTGAGGCTGGTGACTTGGATAAACTTATCCTTCGCAGCAAAGGTTACTCTTGGTCTTCCTTTCCTGGGGCGGTCCTCATGTGAGCCAGTTTCTTTGTAGCGTTTGATGGGTTTTGCCACTGCACTTGGGGACACTTTCAAAGTTTTCCCAATTTTTCGGACTGACTGACCTTCATTTCTTAAAGTAATGATGGCCACTCGTTTTTCTTAGCTGCTTTTTTCTTGCCATGATACAAATTCTAACAGTCTATTCAGTAGGACTATCAGCTGTGTATCCACCAGACTTCTGCACAACACAACTGATGGTCCTAACCCCATTTAAAAGGCAAGAAATCCCACTTATTAAACCTGACAGGGCACACCTGTGAAGTGAAAACCATTTCCGGTGACTACCTCTTGAAGCTCATCAAGAGAATGCCAAGAGTGTGCAAAGCAGTAATCAGAGTAAAAGGTGACTACTTTGAAGAACCTAGAATATAAGACATATTTTCAGTTGTTTTACACTTTTTTGTTAAGTATTTCATTCCACATGTGTTAATTCATAGTTTTGATGCCTTCAATGTGAATCTACAATTTTCAGAGTCATGAAAGTAAAGAACTCATTGAATGAGAAGGTGTGTCTGTACTGTGTATGTATATATATATATATATATATATATATATATATATTTATATCCTTCATGTATTGTAGCATATATATGTGCACCTGTTTGTATTATTGTATGTCCGATATACACCAAGTTTTTGGACTAATAAAGAGTATACCTTTTATTATCTTATCTATTGACTTATCTATCGTTGTTTTGTTTCGTTATTAGGTATTGTGTTCTTCAGCTGATTAGTCAGTCTGGCATTATGGTTTGGTAGATACATGCACAAAAATATACATTCACACATACATATACTGTATATATATACCAGGGGTACAAACAATTTTGACCATACACACGTGGTCAAAATTGTTGGTACCCCTCGTTTAATGAAAGAAAAACCCACAACGGTCACAGAAATAACTTGAGTCTGACAAAAGTAATAATAAATAAAGAATCTTTGAAAGTGAACAAATGAAAGTCAGACATTGCTTTTAAACCATGCTGCCACAGACTTTTTAAAAATATAAAACTCATGAAATAGGCCTGGACAGTAATGTTGGTACCCCTGAAAATAATGTGACAAAATGTTAAATCAAGTTGTGTCCACTAATTAGCATAACAGGTGTCTACAATTTTGTAATCAGTCAGTGGACCTGTATATAGGGCGACAGATACTCACTGTGCTGTTTGGTGACATGGTGTGTACCACACTCAACATGAACCAGAGGAAGCAAAGGAAAGAGTTGTCTTAGGAGATTAGAAAGCAAATTATAGACCAGCATGTTAAAGGTAAAAATTATAAGACTGTGACTACAGTTGCATATATTATTAAAAAATTAAAGGAAGGAGGAAAATTGATGACAAATCAAAGAGACGGATAATACTAATGGTAACAAAAGAGCCAAGAAAAACTTCTAAAGAGATTAAAGGTCACTTCAAGCTCAAGGAACATCATTGTCAGATCCCACCATCCGTCATTGTTTGAGCCAAAAGGAACTTCATGGGAGACGACCAAGGTGGACACCATTGTTGAAAAAAAATCATAAAAAAGTCAGACTGGAACTTGCCAAACTACATGTTGACAAGCCACAAAACGTCTGGGAGAATGTCCTATGTGTCCTATGGACAGATGAGACAAAAATGGAACTTTTTGGCAAGGCACATCAGCTCTATGTTCACAGATGGAAAAATGAAACATATCAAGAAAAGAGCACTGTCCCTACTGTAAAACATGGAGGAGGCTTTGTTATGTTCTGGGGCTGCTTTGCTGCATCTGGCACAGGGTGTCTTGAATCTGTGCAGGGTACAATGAAATCTCAAGACTATCATGGGATTCTAGAGAGAAATTTGCTGCCCAGTGTCAGAAAGCTTGTTCTCAGTCGCAGGTCATGGGTCTTGTAACAGGATAATGACACAAAACACACAGCTAAAAGCACCCAAGAATGGCTAAGGGCACTCTCACACACCCGGCTTTTTGCTGGTTTGACGGATGCGGCGCACGGCAGTACAGTATGATACAGTACAGTGGCAGCGCCGCAACTTCCGGGTCACATGCTCCGGTCACATGACAGCATGTGACCGGCGCTTGTTGCGCTGACAGTGTACTGTATACACTGTACTGGCGTGCGCCGCATCCGTCAAACCGGAGAAAAGCCGGATGTGTGAAAGCGCCCTAAGAGGAAAACATTGAACTATTCTGAAGTGGCCTTCTATGAGCCTTGACCTAAATCTTATTGAGTATCTTTGGAAAGAGCTGAAACATGCCGTCTGGAAAAGGCAACTTTCAAATACGAGACAACTGGAGCAGTTTGCTCTTGAGGAGTGGCCAAAATACCTGTTGAGAGGAGCAGAAGTCTCATTGACAGTTATAGGAACCGTTTGATTGCAGTGATTGCCTCAAAAGGTTGTGCAACAAAATATTAAGTTCAGGGACCATCATTTCTGTCCAGGCCTATTTCATGAGTTTTATTTATTTATTTATTTTTATTTATTTTTTAAATTCTATGAAAGCAGAAAAGCAGCAATGTATGACTTTCATTTGCATAGATTTTTTATTTATTACTTTTATCAGATCCAAGTTATTTCTGTGACGATTGTGGCTTTTTCTTTCATTAAACGAGGGGTACCAACAATTTTGACAGATAAATATATATATATATACAGTATATATATATATATATATATATATATATATATATATATACAGTATATATATATCTGCCAATCAGATAAGGAGCCACAGTGGAAATATTTGCCAGTCAGGCAAAGTTTCCCAGATAATATGTATGCCAGTCAGAGATGGTGCCCAAGTGAAGATTTTTCCCAATCAGACACTGTTTACCAAAGAAGATACAGTACAGTATATGCCAGTCAAAGATGGTGCCTCAGAGAAGATATCGGCCAGTCTGAGAGGGAACCCCAGGAAAGATATCTGCCCGTCTGAAGGTAGTGCCCCAGTGATTAATCTTCTTACCTCCCATAAAAAGTAGATACAGACGAGTTCATAGTAACAACAATGAATAATTTCTTACTTCCGAATACACTCTTCTGAACTTTCACCAGTAGAACCTGTATATTTAATATAATAGATTAATGTTCATAAAACATTTGTAAGTGCCTATTTTCTCCTATGTGAAAGTCAAGGTAGTGAACATTTCCTTTAAAAAGAGGTTTAGTGTTAAAAGCCTTTACAAGCTGCACATCTGTCACATCTGCACCAGAAACAATAAAACACTCAATTCGCACCTGACAGCCATCTTTATAGCATGCTGCAGTCCAGAATATATCAAGGTCTTACAGACAGAGATAGATAGACAAATGCTGGCAATAATTCACATGGAGAGCCTGTCAGCTTCCAAACCATTTGTATCACTGGTTACATATTTTCCTGCTATAAGAAGCTCACATTGCGTCATTCACTAATAAAAAACAGGCTGAACACCAAGATACTGGCCGTGACTTCTGGGCATAAATCTAATGCAGATGCACTGATAAATAAGATATTGTGGGCTTGGTGGTGTGTGTGATACTCGTTTATATACATAGAAATATAAATCTGTTTGACTCGTACGGATTTTACCAAATATTTCCATTTCAGTTTATTACCGTACAAGCTTTCTTAGTGACATATGCTCGAATTGTACTGATTTCAACTTTCAAATTCTCCTCAAAATATAGCATGGGTACTAAAAAGAGCCTCTGCAGCAGACATAGCCTTGTGGCCAGTAGGAGCCTCTGCAGCAGACATAGCCTTGTGGCCAGTAGGAGCCTCTGCAGCAGACATAGCCTTGTGGCCAGTAGGAGCCTCTGCAGCAGACATAGCCTTGTGGCCAGTAGGAGCCTCTGCAGCAGACAAAGCCTTGTGGCCAGTAGGAGCCTCTGCAGCAGACATAGCCTTGTGGCCAGTAGGAGCCTCTGCAGCAGACATAGCCTTGTGGCCAGTAGGAGCCTCTGCAGCAGACATAGCCTTGTGGCCAGGGGGACATTAACTATGGAAAGTGCACTTACATTTTTCAATAGACGATTTTACCTTTTTCCAGGCTTGAAGGGGTTGTCCCTTTTAGGCTAAGTTCGCACACTGTGTTTTTTTGACGCTGCGTTTTTGTGCGTTTTTGGCCGCTAAAAACGCACAAAAACGCACCCGCGTCAAAAAACGCATCAATAAAAGCATGCGTTTTTACCGCGATTTGCTGCGTTTTTGATCTCTGCGTTTTGCTGCGTTTTTCCAATGCATTGCATGGGGGAAAAACGCAGAAAAACGCAGGAAAGAATTGACATGTCCATTTTTTTTTCAAGCTCAAAAACGCAGCTTAAAAAAACAGTTGTGTGCGGACAGCAAAATTGAAAACTCATAGACTTTGCTGGGGAAGCAAAGTCATGCAGTTTTGAGGCCAAAAACGCACCCGAAAAACGCGCAAAAACGCCGCGAAAAACGCACTGTGCGCACATAGCCTTAGAAAAGCTCCATTAGTAGAAAAAACAAGCTGAGCTTTAGGCTGTGTCCACACTTTGCGTCTTCCTACTTGTAGTTCCAAACGCACCCTCTTGCAGTAATTGATTTTGCCCAAAGTTGCTTTTGACCATAAAATAGCGCAAAAACGCATGCGTATTTACCGCGTTTTAGGTGTGTTTTTAGCGCTTTTTACATGCTTTTCAATAGCGTTTTGATAGACACTGCTAAATAAAGTTTAAACATTCAAACATAATGAAAAAACAGAAAAAAATGCCACAAGTATAATTTATGAAAAAATAAAGAAAATAGTTATGTTTCATATAATTATTGCGGTTTTTTACTATTTAGCGGTAAAATAGCAATAAATTAATATTTGTCATTAATTTAATTGTTGAACTATGTGTGTGTGTAAAGGGACATATCAAATCTTTATTTTGATGTAAAAAAAAAGCATACGTTTAGTTAGTCCAAAACGCATGTTTTCTGCACCGATAAAGCAGGTAAAACGCTGGAATTTTGATTTTGCTTGCGTTTTGATACTTCTCATTGACCTCAATGTTATCAAAACGCAGCAGAAGTGGCAAAAACAATTGACATGCTGCTTCTTTGAACGCATGGTTTTTGCCACAAAATATGCAAATTAAATGCAGCGTTTTGAAACGCAAAGTGGGGACAGAAAATCATCATTTTCCATAGACTATTATGGAAAAGCAAAACGCATGCTTTTTAGCATGAAAACGCTGCAGCTCAAAACGGACCTAAAAAGCACCTAAAACGCAGGTGGAAACGCAAAGTGCGGACACAGCCTTACTTACATTGCCAGGATGTATTGCTGAGTCTCTGCCACAGCTGCTCTCAGTGTCAGGTATTATCTGCAGCGTCTAGGTCAGCTCTGAGCAGCTCGTGCCATCTACATAGGCAGAGCTACTGAGCTCAGTTAGTGTCTGCAGCGCTGAAAGGACTGGTATATGACTTATTACTACCAAAAACCTTGCAAAGGACCAGGGAGCATTCATTACATGTGGAGGAAAGGTGAATCTGACAGCTAAATAGGAAAGGGTTCTTTACAGTAAGGGCAGTCAAGCAGTGGAATGCCCAACAGCAAGCGATAGTAATGGCAGATACCAAGAAGAGAATTTAAAAAAAGTCTGGATGCTTTTCTCAGAATAAATGGCATTGTGGGTTATAAGTAGTGATGAGCGAGAATCACCATCACGACGATGCAAGAGCTTCCGCTGTTAGCGTCAATGTCATATGCAGGAACCGTTTGCCTCTGATTGGCCAGCACGCTGATGTCAAAGGCATGAGGCGCTTGCCGTTGATTGGTCAGCGCGCTGCCTTTGGGAAGCGCTGACAGCGGAAGCTCCTGCATCGTCGCAATGGTTACCGGATACACATACCTGCTAACTACAAGAACCAGGAGGCTGCCGAGAGAACGGAGGGTATGGTGAGAATAATGTGTGTTTGTGTGTATTTGTGCAGACTGCAAGAGCGGGCCAGAGCGCGGTGAACATATGGAACCAGAAGTGTGTGCGGTGACGATTTGCTCGTACAGCAAAGATTGCTCGGAAATCGAGTTACAAATTTACAGCAAGCTTTGCTCGTATAGCGAAATACTCGCACACCAAGTTACTCATAAACCAAGGTTCCACTGTAATAGTTTTTATTTCCATGCATTGAGAAGATTGCACACTGTTTTCTATATCAAAACATGCAGATTTACATAATTTTTAACTACTTTACTGAAATATCCAAAAATGAACACTGGGCTCTTCCAAAAAATAGCAGTGTATACATTTGTCTTTACATACTCAAAATCTGTCCTCTTTTTATTTAGGATTTAGCATTCCTGTGAATCACTAAGCTAATATTAAGTTGTATAACCACAGTTTTTTTTTAAAACTGCTTCACATCTATGGCGGGCTTTACACGTTGCGACATCGCTAGCATCGGCTAGCGATGTCCAGCGCGATAGTACCCGCCCCCGTCGCACATGTGATATCTGGTGATTGCTGCCGTAGCGAACATTATCGCTAAGGCAGCGTCACACGCACATACCTGGTCGGCGACGTCGCTGTGACCGCCGAACAACATTTCCTTCAAGGGGGAGGTGCGTTCGTCATCACCGCGACGTCACTAAGCAGCCGGCCAATAGAAGCGGAGGGGCGGAGATGAGCGGGACGTAACATCCCACCCACCTCCTTCATTCCGCATTGTTGGTGGAGGCAGGTGAGGAGATGTTTGTCGTCCCTGCGGGTTTACACACAGTGATGTGTGGAGCTGCAGGAATGACAAACAACATCGTACCTGCAGCTGGAGTGACATTATGAAAATGAACGATGTGACACAGATCAGCGATTTTTGACTGTTTTGCGCTCGTTCATCGTCGCTCCTAGGATTTACACGTTGCGATGTCGCTACCGGCGCCGGATGTGCGTCACAACAATCGTGACCCCGACGATATAACGGTAGCGATGTTGCAATGTGTAAAGTACCCCTATGTTGCAGAGAGTCAACCAACTTCTGGCACCTGTCACCTGTTATTCCAGCCCAGAATTCTTTGACTACATCCCACAATTTATTTGCATTTGTTGGCTTTGCCTCAGAAACGGCATTTTTTATGTCACCCCACAAGTGTTCTATTGCATTAAAGTCCGGGGATTGGGCTGGCCACTCCATAACTTCAATTTTGTTGGACTGGAACCAAGATTTTGCTCATTTACTGGTGTGTTTAGGGTTCTTGTCTTGTTGAAGCACCCATTTCAAGGGCATTTCTTCTTCAGCGTAAGGCAACATGACCACTTCAAGTATTTTGATATATGCAAACTGGCCCATGATCCCTGGTATGCATTAAATAGGCTCGGCACCATAGTAAGAGAAACCTACCCATGATGCTTGCTTTACCATTCTTCACGGTCTTCAGAGTGTACTGCGGCTTGAATTCAGAGTTTGGGGGTCGTCTGATGAACTGTCTGCAGCCCTTGGACCCAAAAAGAACAATTTTGCATTCATCGGTCCACAAAATGTTTCTCCATTTCTCTTTAGACCAGTTGATGTGTTCTTTGGCAAATTGTATCCGTTTCAGTATATGCCTTTTTTTAACAGTGGGACTTTGCGAGGACTTCTTGCTAATATATTAGCTTCACATAGCCATCTTCTAAGGCTGGGGCCACACGGGGCACTAGTGCGATGCTCGCATGACACTCGGCTCACGCTGGCAGCACAGCAGGAGCCGAGTGTCATGCTAGTATCCCTGCGACTGTGGTCCGACTGTGCGAGCGGACCTCAGCTGCGGGGGGCGGGCCGGCTCTCAGGAGGGGCAGGCCAGCACTGCGGAGGGGCAGGCTGGCACTGAGAAGGGGAGGGAGGGATTTCTCTCCCTCTCTCCTCCGTAGCCGGCTATTGCGATTCTCGCTGTGCACGCGCGGTACACCGGTGTACCGCGAGTGAAGTGTGATTTTTCTCTCGCCCCATTCACTTGAATGGGTGCGAGAGAAATGAGTCTCGCATTACAATCGCAGCATGCTGCGATTGTTTTCTCGGTCCAATTAGGGCTGAGAAAATAATCGCTTATGTGTGCTGACACACAGGCTATAATTGGTCAGAGTGGAATGCGATGTTTTATCGCACTCCACTCGCACCGATTTTCTCGCCGTGGGGCTTAGCCCTAACTGTCGTAGTACTCACAGGTAACTTGAGACTATCTTTGATCATCCTGGAGTTGATCATTGGCTGAGCCTTTATCATTCTGGCTATTCTTCCATCCATTCGAATGGTCGTTTTCCGTTTTCTCCATCGTCTTCCACGTCTATCTTCTAAAAGACTTAAATTTTTTAGGAGATAGAAGGCTAGGCATCTTTACTAACACCTTCAGTGAAATGCATGGGACTTCCATAGACCTATTAGTACTTTCAAAATGGTATATTCACCTGTGGCTGTAGCAGTAAAGTAGAGAGTTATGTCTCAACCATTTTTTTTTCCTCAGACCGAGTCGTCATGGAAAATAAAGAAGTCATATCTGATGTTGATTCACATGTCGGATCAAAATCAGCATTGTAAAGCTATGGGTAAAGTGAAAAAATCAGACAGCATTCAGATGCCATCTGTGAGCATTTTGTTTTTCAGTAACTGATATGTGAAGCTGGAGAAACTTTCTTTTATTTTCTCATCAATGAAAAAAAATGATGAAAATCACTGATGAAACTTGGTTGGTTTTTCTTCAACATAAAAAAACTGAAGTCTGAATAAGCCTTTATGCCTCATTCAGATGTCAGGGGTTTTTTTTAAAAAACTTTTTTCCAAGTACACGGAATGTTTTATTGAGTTTTAACAAGTAAATAAGAACAATTAAGCAAAATAATAACATAATGAGTTCTATGATAGAATCTAAAACAACCTATAAAAGCAAGGTAAGAGGAAGTGAGGGAGAAGAAAGAAAGAAAGAAAGAAAGAAAGAAAGGAAGGAAGAAAGAAAGAAAGACAGAAAGAAAGGAAGGAAGGAAGAAAGAAAGAAAGAAAGAGAAAAAAAGAAAGAAAGAAAGAGAAAAAAAGAAAGAAAGAAAAAGAAGTATAAGCACATGGGATCAGTCTCTGGTTATTTGAGGATATGTCGGTAGAGAGGAAAGAGAGAAAGTCCTCCCAGTGAAACCATTTGGTTGCCACAAAGTTTGTTTCTTTTTGGGAATGAGTGATCAGTGTTTCCTTAAGGTGGATCACTGAGCTGTCAGCAAACCATTCTTCCAGGGTAGGAGGATCTATTGATGTAAAATGTCGCGGGATTGCTGCTTTGGCAGCTCGGAGAAGGTGTCTCCCCAGAGACTTCTTATATATAGATTTGGTCATGGGGAACATGTATAGCATCATTGCCTCCGGGGAAGGACACTCCTGTGATTTCTTAGACACTTTAATTACTCCCTCCCAAAATATGTGACTCTTCAGATTTTGTGTTATACCATGCCTGATGAAGAGACCTGAGTAGTCTCGAAAGCTTGCAATTATTTCCATCTTTTCAGTTAGCCATTAAAAGGTATCAACCACTGAGGACTCTCAGTTCTTTTAAACAATTTTTTTTATCTCTACTGGCTAACACGGTACAAAGATATATTTTACTTCCCTCCCAAAAGACACTCAGAGTTGGACATAGATGTCAATTTTTTGATGTACAAGGAAAACACACCAAGTTTCATCAGATTCCATCAGTGTCCTCAGATTTTCAGAGTTTGGTCAAACTTTCGTCAGTTTTTTTGCTGATGAAAAGAAAAAAAATTTCATCAGTGTCCTCAGATTTTCATCAGACTTTGGTCACAGTTTCATCAGTTTTTTTTGCTGATGAGAAGAATAAAAAGTTTCACCACCTTCTCTTATTTATTAGACCTCATTCAGATTTCCACGTTGCACATACGTGCCGTATCCGTTAGGTTTTTTTCATGGATATAACATGTACTCATTATAATTTACGATGCTATTCACACGACTGTTTTTTTTCTGGCAGCATGGATGTCAAGAGCCAATAATAGTCTATAGGTCCAAGGATAACACGTACAGCACATTGGACGGCATCAGTACACAATCCATATTCTGTACGTTGTTAACATTGCAAAGTATAGGAGAAGCTTTGTCATTTATATATACATCCTTGAAAAACACTGATAAAACCCTAATGGTAAAAATGAACACATGGATGACACACTGATTGGCACCAGTACCATTTTATCACGTTTGAGCTTAAATACTGACATGAGAGCGATGCCTCAGTGAGTGAAAAATGGACAGTACTCGGATAGCCGCCGAATGCTGTCAAATTTGTTTGACACATAAGGCTGCTTTACACGCAGCGACATCACTAGCGATGTTGCTCATGAAAGCACCCGCCCCCGTCGTTGTGCGTCACGGGCAAATCGCTGCCCATGGCGCACAACATCGCTAGAACCCGTCACACGTACTTACCTGCCTAGCGGCGTCGCAGTGGCCGGCGAACCGCCTTCTTTCTAAGGGGGCGGTTCGTGCGGCGTCACAGCAACGTCACACGGCAGCCGTCCAATTGATGTGGAGGGGCGGAGAGCAGCCGAAAGAAAGTGACGCCCACCTCGTTGCCAGAGGACGCAGGTACGGTGTTGTTCCTCGTTCCTGGGGTGTCACACGTAGCGATGTGTGCTGCCTCAGGAACGACAAACAACCTGCGTCCTGCAACAGCAACGATATTTGGGAAATGGACGACGTGTCAACAATCAACGATTAGGTGAGTAATTTTGATCATTAGCGGTCATTCGAACGTTTCACATGCAACGACGTCGCTAACGAGGCCGGATGTGCGTCACAAATTCCGTGACCCCAACGACATCTCATTAAAGATGTCGTTGCGTGTAAAGCCCCCATTAGACTTGATCCAACACTCGGATCAACATCGGTCATGCCTCAGCGATTTTTCCAAAGACCACTCAGTCTGAGGAAAAAGTCTGAGAAGTCCCATAGACTGTCATAGGTGCAAGTGCTATCTGTGAAAAAGACGGATAGCACTACTACATCAAAAACTGACATGTAAATGAGCCCTAAGATGGCTTAGTCCCATTAGCTTCAACATACTCACATCTTAGAATATTCATTGTGTTAATTAGCATTTATTGTGTTGATTGGAAAATACTTCAATTAAATTCTGCATTTCTGACATGTGGCCACCTGCCTAGAAAGTTCTGTTAATTTGTGTAACTATATCCATTTTATTATGGTATGTCACATAAAGTAGAAGAATTTCTGTGTTTTCTGCAGTTTCACCTGCATGGAAATGCTTCATACAAACAGTATGTTCTTGTTCAGCATTTGCTTCAAGCAGGTAGACTTTGCATGTTCTCTCATGCTCAAACTTACAGAGGGGTGAAAATTGGCCAAGTGAAAGAAATGCTATAATATAACAAAACAATTGATGCTTACGTGATACTTCCCCAGTCCTCTCCCGCCTCTGTTCACTTCTGTGCATTACATGCGATCATAAAAAAGCACCCTAGGCACGTTTTTTGAACTTGCACTTAAAACTGTTTCCAGCTGCGCTTGAACGTTAGTGACTAGGGATGATCGAATACCTCAAATATTCGGCTTCACGAATATCCGACGAATAGGTCGCCGCTATGCGAATATTCAATGCGCAATGTAAGTCTATGGGAAGCCTGAATAGTTCCGAATAGTTGTTATTCGGGTTTCCCATAAACTTACATTGCGCATCGAATATTTGCGAATACTCGTATAGCGGCGACCTATTCAGCAAATATTCGCAAAGCCGAATATTTGAGGTATTCGATCATCCCTAATAGTGACCTCTTCAGAGTTTTCGATAATAATGCAGCATAAATTTGACCGAAAACTACATCAGATTTTTCCACAAAACTGAAAAGTAGATAATGAGAACCAAATCAAATAAGTGAGTCAAAAATATTACACTGTATTTTTTTTTATTGAGGAAAATGATCTAGTATCACAGGATTGTGACTGTCAAAAATATGCTATGCCTTTAGTATTAGCTGATAATATAATATGAATGTTAAATTAGAGTGTGATGTGTTCAATAACGGCATGCCAAAGTCGGATCTTCACAACAAGTTTGTTGAAGAACCGAATACACTCGAGTATAAGTCGACCCGAGTATAAGCAGAGACCCCTAATTTTACCACAAAAAACTGGGAAAATTTATTGACTCGAGTATAAGTCTAAAGTGGGAAATGCAGCAGCTACCGGAAAATTTCAAAACTAAAAATAGATACCAATAAAATGTAATGTGCCCATTCTTGTGCATTGCAGTAATGTGCCTATCTGTGTCTCAATCCTGTAGTAATGTGCCTCATCCTTGTCCCCATTAGTAATGTACCCCATCCTTGTGCCCTGTAATAATGTGCCCCATCCTTGTGCCCTGCAGTAGTGCCCCATCCCCTTGTCCCCTGTAAAAAAATTGTTTAAAAGAACAGAGAGTTCTCAGTGGTTGATACCTTTTAATGGCTAACTGAAAAGATGGTAATAATTGCAAGCTTTCGAGACTACTCAGGTCTCTTCATCAGGCATGGTATAACACAAAATATTTTGTGTTATACCATGCCTGATGAAGAGACCTGAGTAGTCTCGAAAGCTTGCAATTATTACCATCTTTTCAGTTAGCCATTAAAAGGTATCAACCACTGAGAACTCTCTGTTCTTTTAAACAATTTTTTTATCTCTACTGGCTAACACGGTACAAAGATATATTTTACTTGTCCCCTGTAGTAATTTTCCCCATCCTTGTGCCCTGTGGTAATGGGCACCATCCTTATAGCCTTTAGTAATGTGTGCCATCCTTGTGCCCTGTAGTAATATGCCCCTACCTTGTTCCTTGTAGTAATGTGTCCCATCCTTGTGCCCTCTAGAAATGTACCTATCCTTGTGCCCTGTAGTAATATGCCCTAACCTTGTGACCTGTAGTAATGTGCCCATCCTTGTGCCCCACCCTTGTCTCCTGTAGTAATGTGCCTATCCTTGTGCCCATCTGTTAGTAATGTCCTCCTACTGATCCTTTTCTTGTCCCCTATTATGCCATTGTTCACATACACACACACACACACACACAAAACATTATTCTCACCTGTCCTCCGTTCCTGGGGTGTCCTCTTACTTTCTCCTTGCAGACTGCAGGCACAGATCCCTCAATGATCTCGGCATGTACACGGGGCCACCGCTGTTGTCATCGCTTTACTTCAGTTGAATGCTTTGCGGCGCAAAGGAAATGTTTAATGTTAGGTAGTTGTGGAGTGGTTTACTATATGCTACAAAAACCAGGTCACCTTCACATTCTGTGCATGGGCTGCACTGTAATTATTGCAACAAAAACTTGTATTTAGATACAGCAAACACCTTTTGTCCTCAATTCATCAAGACCGGCAATTTTCTTGCCGTCCTTGACGCGGAGGCGTAGTGGAGTCAGACGCTCTTGATTCATGAAGTGGAGCATGCCTCTTCATGGATCAGAAGCGTCTGATAACTGCCACGACAAAAATCATTGTTTCTGTGCAAGAACAATATATGGGCCCTTTTAAACACAAGTGCTCATCAAAATGCACATTTCCGCATGGTTTGGAGGTAGAAATGGGCCCCCTTACCTGTGTCCGCCCCTGCCAAAAATCTTACATCTGTCCTGTGGCGCCACACTTCCGCTTCACCCATTTTTTCATAGCGGGAGAAACTCGTGTGAAAAATGACAAAAAACATAACATTTTTGCGCAGCTCTAAGTTGCGCCAACATTTTATGACTTTTCGAAGCAATTTACAACAAAATTCTGGCAAAATTGCTTTGATGAATTGGTCTATGTGTTTTCTGTATGTCAATATGGATCACATAGTTACATAAGTTGAAAAAAGACCTAGGTCCATCCAGTTCAACCTTCGTCCATGAACTCTACATTTTGTCACTAAGTGACTTATAACCAACAATGTTGTGTACTGAGGAAATCATCCAGCCCTTTTTTAAAAGCTGTTATAGTATCTGCCATTACTACCTCTTGTGGTAGAGCATTCCACAGTCTGACTGCTCTAACTGTAAAGAACCCTTTCCTATTTAGCTGTTGGAATCGCTTTTCTTCCACTCGAAGTGAATACCCCCTGGTCCTTAGTATTGTCTTTTGAAGGAATGTCATGTGCCAGTCCTTTATATTGACCACACATGTATTTATACATATAAATGGGATCTCCTCTGAGACATCTTTTTTTTAATCTAAACATATCTAACTTTTTCAACCTGTCATCATATCGGAGGCCTTCCATTCCTTGTAATAGTCTAGTTACCCACCTTTGAACTGACTCTAACTTCTGAATGTCTTTTTTAAAATGTGCAGTCCAAAATTGGATCCCATATTCCAGATGTGGCCTTACAAGTGATTTATAGAGGGGTAACAATACGTTGGGATCACGGGATCTAATCTCTCTTTTTATACACCCTAAAATCTTGTTTGTTTTAGCAAATTCTAATTGAACCAGTGAATAAAGCCTTACATGGATGTATTTTGAAACATTTGTGAATATGCTTTTTTTATATTTTGCACTGCCTTTTATTCTAAGAAACTGTTAATATCAATAAATTATTTTAAGCGCAAATTGAGAAAACATGCTGTGTACATTTTTATGACCAAGTACCCTAAAAATCCATTATACCCTAGTCTGCCACAGAATAAAATAGAGAGTGCCAGCACAGATTATATTATATAAAAGGGACCTCTGCTGTGGTTGGTAAACCACTTTAAGTGGCAATTGCACTTAGAAAATTGTTCTAGAAATAGCAAAGATGACCTGTTATATAAGGAACTTAACGCTCTAGCTTTGTTTTATGTAACGGCTAAGCCTTTTCAGTATCAATTATGCCAATCTAGTTTTAAGTGGATGAGTCATTAAAAACTTTCATTCAATTTGGTACATTACAACTGGTGTGACAGAATTATTATACAGGCAATGCAGTACAACAGGTATTTCTAGGAAACACCTACTCTCACTAATATGCATTGTCTGATAGATATCTCCTCGACACATCCTGAAACCTATTGTACTTTACTCACACTTGCTAAAAATGTGAAAAAAACCCTGATTGTCATCTAATAAGTGAAAAATGTAGAGCCTTAATTCACTTGTATCAAAATATAGGTAGAGGAATAGACTAATATATATATATATATATATATATATATATATATATATATATATATATATATATATATACAGTGGTACCTCGATGTTTGTTGACGTCGGTTATCGTTGGTTTCGGTTTTCGTTGATTTTTTTCCACTAAAAATTTTCCTCGGTTTTCGTTGTTGCCTCGGTTTTCATTTGTTTTTGTCGGCATGCCCACGCGACTATGCTGCTAATTTTGTGACAACAAAGGGTGATCCATGCTTTCTCCTGCTCTGTGTAGCGTTGTGTATCACCCGCTCATCAGTTTCAAAATGTATGTAAGATAAAATGTATTTATTCTTTATATTAATATTTTATATTCATTTAATATTAATTTCTTATTGTTTTAGTATTAAACACTATCTTTATTCTCTTTAAAAGTGTTTTTGGTCTCTATTTTAGAGTGTCTAAAACAAATGAATTTGCTTTACATTGATTCCTATGGAAATAATTGCCTCGGTTTTCATTGGTTTCGTTTTTCATTGATTGTATTCAGACGGATTATCAACGACAACCGAGGTATCACTGAGGTATATATATAGACAGTATGTGTGTTGTCGGCTGTGGGGAGCTACAGTTCATTAAAGTGACCATGAATGCCACCATGTACTGTGACATACTGAAGCAGTGCATGATCCCCTCCTTCGGAAACTAGGCCGCAGGGCAACATTCCACCATAATAATGACCCCAGGAACACTTCGAAGACCACCACTGCCTTGCTAAAGAAAGTGAGGGTAAAGGTGCTGAACTGGCCAAGCACGTCTTCGGACTGAAACCCTTTTGAGCATCTGTAAGAAAATAGATCCGGCGCTTGTAAGGAACCATCTTGAAGTAGCTCATATAAAATATCCAAATTTATTTAGAAAAGTTCAAATAAAAATATAGTACAGTCATGACTACCCCCTTGTAGGACTAGATGGTCAAGGGGGTAGTCATGACTGTCCTGTATTTTTATTTGAACTTTTCTAAATAAATTTGGATATTTTATATGAGCTACTTCAAGATGTGTTCCTTACAAGCGTCGAATCTATTTTCTTGCTTGTCTTCATACGGTTGCCAAACGGAGTTCAGGCTGCTACTAGGACACCAGAGAATCAGAGGAGGTGAGCTGACAACATTGCTTAGGATTTTGTATTGAGCATCTGTGGCCATCCCATATGGAGGGTGGAGGAGCGCAAGAACTCCACCAGCATCATAATGTCGTCATGGAGGAGTGGAAGATCATTCCAGTGGCAACCTGTGAAGCTCTAGCGAACTCCATGCACAAGAGAGTAAGGGTATGTGTGCACATGTGCGCTCTGCACCGCACACAAAAGGTCCGCTTCAGAGCGCAGCTGAAAAGCTCCGTTCTGAGTCGCCTGGTGCCTGCTGAATTCGTGCGCTCTGCATGCTGCCTCTCCCTATAGACAGCATGCAAAGCGCACGAAAGAAGTGACATCACTTCTTAGAATGCACGCTTCGGGCAGCAGCTGAATCACTGCGTTCTAATACGCCACGTGCGCACGTCTCATGCATAATCTTCATAGATTGTGCAGGGGACGCAGGACGCATGCAGTTACGCTGCGGTTCAGATCGCAGCGTAACTGCATGCAATACGCGCACGTGCGCACATAGCCTTCAGGTTGTGCTTGAAAGTAATGGTAGGCAGGCAAAATATTGACCCTTAGTGCACAATTTGGCCATTATCTCTTAGGGGTTTCCTCACTTTTATTGCCAGTGGTTTTGACATTAATGGCTGTGTGTTGAGTTATATAGAGGGCACACAACATTTACATGCTTAATTTATACAAGCTGTACACTGACTACGTTACATTGTATTAGGGTGTCATATCTTCAGTGTTATCCCATATAAAGATATATATAAAATATGTACAAAAATGTGAGGAGTGTATTCACTTCTGTGACATACTGTATATATATGTAAATGTTTATGCATACATATATACATATGTATATATATATATACACACACACACATATATACATATATATATATAGTGTATATGTCCATTAAATTCAACTGTGCAGTTCATCTCTGAAGAAGGGGGGTGGTTGGGTCCATACTGCTTGGCGCCATGGCAGTTATCTGCGATAGTGATGGAACCGCACAATGTAATTGCTTGTTTTCCCTGCAGCGCTGGGAAACAAAGCATTGCGTGGCAACAGTTAAAATCAATGGATATCCATTTAGTTCAACTGACACTCATGAGGGCCATTGTATGAGCTCATTATAATTCTAGAACACACATTACAATAGTTGGTATGAAATATGATATGGATAAATATAGATTGATGTGATCATCAAGCCCACAAATTCCAAGAGCATGGATTAATAACTAATTGCATTTATCTTGTGTATTTATACATGTTGATTTTTAAGATATAGCTTAATCCTAAAAATGAACATTTATTGTGCCATATGTATTACATGCCGACTTTCCTTGGTTTCTGCAGTGACTTCTAATGGAATGTTCTGGTCGTTCTTGTGTTCAGTATGGAGGGAGTGTCACCCACCAATCCCCATTCCACAAGAAGACAAGCCTGCATGGCAACAACATCACGCCATGTCCCCATGTTAGCAGATCATAGCTAGGGTCTTCTGTGATTGATGTAGTTTTATTGCACGCGCTCGTGAACATACAGTATATATCATGATACATTCATAACGACATAAATAAAAAGCATATCCATGGAATGTATGAACACATTGTGTTATTTATTAAAATAGAATATTTGACAAAATAAAAAAAAGGCTTTTTTTTTGTTACTGTGCGTATGACACGGAACCGTTCCACATTCTATCTGAACATATCAACGATGTATCATTAGTTCCAACATGTAAGTAATGATGAACAGTCCATATGTCATTGGCTTAACAACAGCCTCAGTTGGCTGCTTGTACCTCACCATCTAATACAACGAGCAAAACGACGAGGGACGCAAAAGACAAAGACGTGTATCCAAGGACATATTGAGGCTCATGTGTCAATCTGCCAGAAGGATCTGTCAATATTTATGGTTTTGATATTTTATTTGGGAGGTTAGTCTCACTTCTTCTGGAACCCACCTTCCAAATAAGATATTTGCAACATAGAATCCATTGTCTTGCCCTGCAGATTATACTGATGACTGATACATGAGCCCATGGTAATTACAGTGGTGTTCTTGCCTTGCACCTCTCATCCTGTGCTCCAGCATAAATATTACTGGTACAGTGCAAAATAAGCGAAACACATTTACAAATTACTTCCTTTAAAAAAAATAGTGCAAAATCATGAAAGGCTGATGCAATCTGTAGGAGAATTTCTCCCACTGCACCCCACCCCTCTACCCATGGCACGTCCCCGGCTCTTCTACCAAGCAAGGGCAAGGAGCACAATACCCTTGTATCACTTCACCTTATAATCAGGTGTCCAATCATTGATACATTAACCCCTGGTGACCCGAATTAGATTTCTGCACATGAATACACTAACGCAACAGGGTCCATGCATCATAATGCCTAGAGGCATCACAACTGTAGGAAATTACCAAAGAATCCGGAAAATTACATTTTTCTTTCTAGTCGGGTGCGAAGAGAGGGTTAATTGGGGCTGCGGTAGATGCCTTCTTAGTCATTGCATCTTCTGACACACACAGAGGTGTATCACAGGAAACCTTACTCATATCATGAGCATTACCGAAAACCCCTAAAATAAGAAGTTACACTAAATGTGATCCCTTACTCCCAGCTTCCTCCACAGTATTCAGATAGAAAACACAAATTATGAAAAGTAAACCAAACCCAACATAAAATAATAAAAATAGGATACTAGTAATTAGAACAGTAAAAAATGCTATAGTCAATGTCCCCAGCTGCCAAATCCTATCTCCTCCTTGTATCTGTTGGTGAGGATGTTGGCTTTCCTGGTGAGTTTGCTGAGCACTGTGTGCAGTCCAGTGAGGTGGAAGTGGAAGAGCTTCTCCAGATCTTCTTCTCCATCAGACTCCTCCAGTCTATTGGTGTCCACATGAGACACTTTGTCCTTTTTCCTATCATCTCCTTGCAGGATCCCCCATTCAATGTCATTCCTGATAGATTTTAGCAGGATGTAGTAGCCGTGCATGTCCCTCCTGGTGAAATAATTAGCAGCTCCAATGCTGTTAGTGACTTCTTCCTTCATCTCCTCCATGTCTAGAGGCAAGTCCCTCAGCAGACTGGGCACCATGACAGTCTGGTCCATATTGTTCACAGCTCCAATGAACCTGTTCATGGCATTGAACAAGGAGTGCTTCTGGTTGTAGGAGTCAGATATTTGCATCATTGTGGCAGTGGCTGCTGATGGATCCTGGCAGCAGAAATGATCTCCTCCGGAGACTCTACAATCCGCTCTTGTGGAGATGCTGAAGCTGTCACAGGCAGGTGCAGAGCTCATCTGCTGGGGAAGGAGACTAATCACACCCAGAGCAGAGGCACCGGCTTATGTAAAGACTCTTCCCTCCCAGTGTCAGTGTGCTAGTGGCCACTCCTTATTCTTCTCTATAAGCAACAGCTCCCTTTCTGTGCCCAGCACAATATATATACCCTGAGAGAAAGGTGTAGCTCCAAGTGCCAGCCCCCTGCAGTACAGCAGGATGAAGCCGGTTCACAGCTCAGAATGACCGGGGGTAACACTGACTCCAGCACAGGCTCCTCCCCGGCTCCTCACCTCACAGCCGGCCGCCCAGTAAGGAGACCGGCTGCAAAGCCACATGCTTGCATCATCCTCCGCTCCAGGCAGCGCCTTACAGCACAGGCTGCAAGCCCCACTATGCAGGGGCAGACGGCCGATCCCCTCACCCTGCCTGCAATCTATGCCAGCCGGCCGATCCCCTCACCCTGCCTGCAATCTATGCCAGCCGGCCGATCCCCTCACCCTGCCTGCAATCTATGTCAGCCGGCCGATCCCCTCACCCTGCCTGCAATCTATGCCAGCCGGCCGATCCCCTCACCCTGCCTGCAATCTATGCCAGCCGGCCGATCCCCTCACCCTGCCTGCAATCTATGCCAGCCGGCAGATCCCCTCACCCTGCCTGCAATCTATGCCAGCCGGCCGATCCCCTCACCCTGCCTGCAATCTATGCCAGACGGCCGATCCCCGCACCCTGCCTGCAATCTATGTCAGCCGGCTGATCCCCTCACCCTGCCTGCAATCTATGCCAGCCGGCAGATCCCCTCACCCTGCCTGCAATCTATGCCAGCCGGCAGATCCCCTCACCCTGCCTGCAATCTATGCCAGCCGGCCGATCCCCTCACCCTGCCTGCAATCTATGTCAGCCGGCTGATCCCCTCACCCTGCCTGCAATCTATGCCAGCCGGCCGATCCCCTCACCCTGCCTGCAAGCTATGCCAGCCGGCAGATCCCCTCACCCTGCCTGCAATCTATGCCAGCCGGCCGATCCCCTCACCCTGCCTGCAAGCTATGCCAGCCGGCTGATCCCCTCACCCTGCCTGCAATCTATGCCAGCCGGCCGATCCCCTCACCCTGCCTGCAATCTATGCCAGCCGGCTGATCCCCTCACCCTGCCTGCAATCTATGTCAGCCGGCAGATCCCCTCACCCTGCCTGCAATCTATGCCAGCCGGCCGATCCCCTCACCCTGCCTGCAAGCTATGCCAGCCGGCTGATCCCCTCACCCTGCCTGCAATCTATGCCAGCCGGCCGATCCCCTCACCCTGCCTGCAATCTATGCCAGCCGGCTGATCCCCTCACCCTGCCTGCAATCTATGTCAGCCGGCCGATCCCCTCACCCTGCCTGCAATCTATGCCAGCCGGCTGATCCCCTCACCCTGCCTGCAATCTATGCCAGCCGGCCGATCCCCTCACCCTGCCTGCAATCTATGCCAGCCGGCCGATCCCCTCACCCTGCCTGCAATCTATGCCAGCCGGCCGATCCCCTCACCCTGCCTGCAATCTATGCCAGCCAGCTGATCCCCTCACCCTGCCTGCAATCTATGTCAGCCGGCAGATCCCCTCACCCTGCCTGCAATCTATGCCAGCCGGCTGATCCCCTCACCCTGCCTGCAATCTATGTCAGCCGGCAGATCCCCTCACCCTGCCTGCAATCTATGCCAGCCGGCTGATCCCCTCACCCTGCCTGCAATCTATGCCAGCCGGCCGATCCCCTCACCCTGCCTGCAATCTATGCCAGCCGGCTGATCCCCTCACCCTGCCTGCAATCTATGCCAGCCGGCCGATCCCCTCACCCTGCCTGCAATCTATGCCAGCCGGCCGATCCCCTCACCCTGCCTGCAATCTATGCCAGCCGGCCGATCCCCTCACCCTGCCTGCAATCTATGCCAGCCGGCTGATCCCCTCACCCTGCCTGCAATCTATGCCAGCCAGCTGATCCCCTCACCCTGCCTGCAATCTATGTCAGCCGGCAGATCCCCTCACCCTGCCTGCAATCTATGCCAGCCGGCTGATCCCCTCACCCTGCCTGCAATCTATGTCAGCCGGCAGATCCCCTCACCCTGCCTGCAATCTATGCCAGCCGGCTGATCCCCTCACCCTGCCTGCAATCTATGCCAGCCGGCCGATCCCCTCACCCTGCCTGCAATCTATGCCAGCCGGCTGATCCCCTCACCCTGCCTGCAAGCTATGTCAGCCGGCCGATCCCCTCACCCTGCCTGCAAGCTATGCCAGCCGGCCGATCCCCTCACCCTGCCTGCAATCTATGCCAGCCCAACGGTCAATCGGGACTTGGTTGTTGGGAGACAGTCGTCCCCTTCACTGACGGATTTGGCAAATTATGGCGACTCCTAGCCTTGCCGGGATCCGAAAGGCCCCTGCCCTGGTGCTGACTGTTCTTCGTATACCGCTCCGGTACCGCCGGGTCACCACCCGTCCACGGTCCTTTCGGCAACCTCCGAGCAATCTCTCCTGCAGACGGTCACCGCCGTCTGCCAACCTTGCTGTCTCAGTCCGGGGCACACACCCGGACCAACTTCAGGCTTCTTGCTGTCACTTTTCTCTGTCACTCTTTCCTTCTCTCACTACAACTCCACTGTTTACTCCTCACTCTTTCAACTCTAAAACTCATCTGCCTGGTTTTCCCGCCTCCAGGGCTGTGAACTCCTCGGTGGGCGCCCCCAGATGCATTAAAGTCAGCTGAACCTGCCAATAACAATATGATTGACCGACATTCTGATGAGTATGGGGGTCTCTCAACTCTTCTGCAAATGTCAGGGAAGATAAGGGTCAGGCAGTTAGAATTTTAACACACAATTCTTTTGTTCTTCAGAAGATAAGCCACTGCTAGAACCATTAAACAGCAATTGTCTCCACTGTCCCCCTTAAAAACATGAACTCTCAACCAAACCAAATTCATGCTAAGGCTATGTGCGCACAGTGCGTTTTTCGCGGCGTTTTTGCGCGTTTTTCGGGTGCGTTTTTGGCCTCAAAACTGCAGGACTTTGCTTCCCCAGCAAAGTCTATGAGTTTTAATTTTTGCTGTCCGCACACATCTGTTTTTTTTCAGCTGCGTTTTTGTGGTGCCACAAAAACGCAGCATGTCAATTATTCCCGCGTTTTTCACTGCGCTTTTCATCCATTGAGTTCAATGGGATGTTGAAAGACGCAATGAGAAACGCAAATAGCTGCGTTTTGGTGCGTTTTGAAGACCAAAAACGCAGCTATAAACGCAGGAGGTGGGTAGTAAAGTGACGTGTACAGGAAGAGGATTCCTTCTGTCAGTATATACAGAAGCGTGAATCCTCCCGGTACCGTCACCGTCGCTTCCATCTCCCGTCCTGTGCATGTATGCTGCCGTGCGGCGCCATGTACAGGCAGGAGGTGGAAGCGGCTGTGAAAACAAAAGTTAACAGTAGAAAAAAAAAAAAAAAGTTATACTCACCTGTCTGCAGACTCCCGGTGCCATGCCCGCTCCCATCTCCTCTCACGGTATCGCCGCTCCGGCTGTGTGCAGACGGCCGGGAAACCTCCGATGGATGCAGGA
Source organism: Anomaloglossus baeobatrachus (assembly GCF_048569485.1). NCBI lineage: Eukaryota > Metazoa > Chordata > Amphibia > Anura > Aromobatidae > Anomaloglossus > Anomaloglossus baeobatrachus. The sequence goes on from NC_134354.1 coordinate 180,649,623, forward strand.
CCTGGCGATGGATCACCTGATGCAGTCACCTGATGCATCAGGTGATCGTAAGTATCGCGGTGACGCGGGCGCCCGGCCGGTATCAGCGGATGCGTCAGGAGACTTCATCCCTGATTACCGGCAGCTGCTGCAGCGATCGGACGGGATCAGACTCCCGCCCCATCGCTGCAGGAGCTGCCGGTAATCAGCACATAAGTGAGTATTATTTTTTTTATTTTTTTTTGCACCGATGCATCAGCTGATTGTATAATCGGCTTTTATACAATCAGCTGATGTGTGATGGGATTCAGGCACTTGATCCTGACACATTATCTGATCGGTATGCCTTCCAGCAAACCGATCAGATGATATTGGATCCGGATTGGACGGCGCGGGACCCTGACCCAGGATTACTGCGGAGGGGGGGTTCTTTATTTCAATAAAGATGGAGTCACTAATTGTGTTGTGTTTTATTTCTAATAAAAATATTTTTCTGTGTTGTGTTTTTTTTTTTATCTTTACTAGAAATTCATGGTGGCCATGTCTAATATTGGCGTGACACCATGACTTTCGGGCTTAGGGCTAGCTGATAATATACAGCTAGCCCTAACTCCATTATTACCCAGCTAGCCACCCGGCTTCAGGGCAGCTGGAAGAGTTGGATACAGCGCCAGAAGATGGCGCTTCTATGAAAGCGCCATTTTCTGGGGTGGCTGCGGGACTGCAATTCACAGTGGGGGTGCCCAGAAAGCATGGGCACCCTGCACTGTGGATTCCAATCCCCAGCTGCCTAGTTGTACCCGGCTGGACTCAAAAATTGGGCGAAGCTCACGTAATTTTTTTTTTTTAATTATTTCATGAAATTCATGAAATAATTTTAAAAAAAAAAGGGCTTCCCTATATTTTTGGTTCCCAGCCGGGTACAAATAGGCAGCTGGGGGTTGGGGGCAGCCCGTACCTGCCTGCTGTACCCGGCTAGCATACAAAAATATGGCGAAGCCCACGTCATTTTTTTTGTTTGGGGGGGCAAAGAAATCCTGCATACAGTCCTGGAAGGAGGATGCTGAGCCTTGTAGTTCGACAGCTGCTGTCTGCTCTCCTGCATACACTATTGGATGGAGGATGCTGAGCCTTGTAGGTCTGCTCCCCCTGACTCTCCCTCAAGCATACAGTCCTGGATGGAGCATGCTGAGCCTTGTAGTTCTGCAGCTGCTGTCTGCTCTCCTGCATACACTATTGGATGGAAGTAATAGAGATTTTCCGGCTCACCTAATCTGGAAACAGCCCAGAAGCCATGGATGGTGCACGGAGAAGAAAGGAGTAGCCAGTCCTTGTAGCAATGGTAGAAAGAGAAATCACCAGCACTTGAATCCAGGCAAATTTACTTAAAATGAAAAAATTCTTTATTTTCTTGTCATTAAAAATCCATATAATGGTGGTTATGCCCTGTAACAGGGCATAACCACCATTATATGCCTGGATTCAAGTGCTGGTGATTTCTCTTTCTACTATTGGATGGAGTATGCTGAGCCTTGTAGTTCTGCAGCTGTCTGCTCTTCTGTATACACTAGTGGAGAATGAAGAACACATTGAAGAAGGAAATGACATCAGACCTTTTTTTTTTTGTTCACTGATAAAAAACGCATAAGGACGCAGTGAGCAAAAACGCAGCAAAACGCAGCAAAAAAACGCACCAAATCGCAGCAAAACACGTGCGTTTTTGCCGCGTTTTTTCGACGCAGGTGCGTTTTTGTGCGTTTTTAGCGGCCAAAAACGCACAAAAACGCAGCGTCAAAAAAACGCAGTCTGCGCACATAGCCTTAATGTCAGGAGTGATTGCTGACGAATGACTATTTGGTGGACAGCTATCTAATGCATATGGAACCATTGGGATACATTTAGTCAAAACAATTAGTTTGTAGACAAGTGAAATCCACAAATTTCAGATGTTACAGCGTCTTCTTCCCTCGTCTGCATCATAGATGTGTGCAGGAGATCAATGCCAATGAAACGACCACTGTATAGACAACAAAGCACCCAAAGTACTGCGGAGCATGTTTGAAGTGCCAACAAATACTACATTTAATTTTTTTTAATACCTAATTAAAAACAGCAATGTTTCATCTGCAAAATGGACAAGACGACCATTGATTTTTTTTTGTCTTTGACAAACAGTGCTGGATAAATCATATGATAGACACAAACGCCACCACTGATTTACACTGGGGTCCTCCAGGTTCTGTCCTGATGTCTTCAGGTTTGAAGGGAAGAATAGTTCTATCTATCTATCCCTCGATCTATCTATCATCTATCTATCCCTCTATCTATCTGTCTATCTATCAATTATCTATCTATCCATCCATCCCTCTATCTATCCATCCATATATCCCTCTATCTATCCATCTATCTATCCCTATAGCCATCCATTATCTATCTGTCTATCTAATCCTCTGTCTGTCTATCAATTATCTATCTATCCATCTATCTATCCCTCTATCTATCCCTATATCCATCCATTATCTATCTGTCTATCTATCCCTCTATCTATCTATCTATCTATCCATCTGTCTATCCATCTGTCTATCCATCTGTCTATCCATCTGTCTATCCATCTGTCTATCCATCTGTCTGCCTATCAATTATCTATCTATCTATCTATCCATGTATCTATTCCTCTATCAATTATCTATCCATCTGTCTGCCTATCAATTATCTATTTATCTATCTATCCCTCTATCTGTCTATCTATCAATTATCTATCTATCCATCCATCCCTCTATCTATCCATCCATATATCCCTCTATCTATCTATCTATCCCTATAGCCATCCATTATCTATCTGTCTATCTAATCCTCTGTCTGTCTATCAATTATCTATCTATCCATCTATCTATCCATCTATCTATCCCTCTATCCATCCATTATCTATCTGTCTATCTATCTGTCTATCTATCTGTCTATCTATCTGTCTATCTATCCGTCTATCTATCCCTCTATCTATCCCTCTGTCTATCCCTCTGTCTATCCCTCTGTCTATCCCTCTGTCTATCCCTCTGTCTATCCCTCTGTCTATCCCTCTGTCTATCCCTCTGTCTATCCCTCTGTCTATCCCTCTGTCTATCCCTCTGTCTATCCCTCTGTCTATCCCTCTGTCTATCCATCTGTCTATCCATCTGTCTATCCATCTGTCTATCCATCTGTCTATCCATCTGTCTATCCATCTGTCTATCCATCTGTCTGCCTATCAATTATCTATCTATCTATCTATCTATCTATCTATCCATGTATCTATTCCTCTATCAATTATCTATCCATCTGTCTGCCTATCAATTATCTATTTATCTATCTATTCCTCTATCTATCCATTATCTATCTATATGTCTATCAATTATCTATTTATCCCTCTATCCATCCATCTGCCTATCTATCTGTATGTCGTTCTCCTCTCTGTCCTAGCACATTTTCTTCTTGATAGCACATACCCTAGGTGGAAAAAGGCAAATATTACAAGCTAATGTTTTACTTTCTTGTCTAAGGGGAAGTTAAAATTAAACATTAATCTAAATTGCATGGAGCATCCTGATCTACATAGAGGAGAGTGACACTATGGGAAAGGTCAGTTTCTGGTCATATTTTTCCAGATACTGTCAGCAAATCCTTTACTGACAACACTGATTCTTCCCACAACATGTGCTGCATGTATATTACTAAGTAGATACATTTCCATTAAAAAATTAGATTTGTTTTGGGATACTGTTTATGATAAAAAGCATGTCTGTGTACTAGATTTCTGTAGAAAGGACCCTCTTACGTACGTCTCACCATGATACCTGACAGATCTCAATGCATACGCTGAATATTACACCAGGAGCTGCACCCAGTCAGTACCATTGTTGTCTTCCCCTCCGCAGTCTGTCTATATATGTGACATTACTTCTCCCGCCATGTGCTACGAGTTTATACAGAAGTGATACTTGTGGTGGAAAATAGTTACAGAAATGCAGGTAACATGGCAGTTACAGACTAGGGCACATATCATTGTACCACGTAGTACGTGGAATGTTCTTGTTATATCTGTTCTTTTTGCTCCCCGCAGTTGGGGTATTTCTACGTTCGCATTCTTCTGAGACAGCTTTTATACCAGCCGTCTTCTACCTTTAGGCTAGGGCTTCACTGCAATTTAAGCCAAATGACAAAGATCATGGCGTTGCAATGTGACATTGTACTCAATGATTGCAAAAACCCCATCTAAATTACATTTTTGGTAAAGGTCACAAGTTGTATGTGAATTTGCTTTCATATGCCAGTGCAATATGCAAACCTAAAATGCTCAGGACATCCAGCTTTCAACTTCTCGCTTTGTGAAAATAATTCTACGGCTGCGTTCACATGCTGCATTACCACACGTGGCAGGCGGCAAATCGCACCTCCAGGGACAAATAAGTGCACAAACCTGCGGGTATCACTTCAGCGTTATCGTAATTCATAAACTCATTTATAGTCAAAGATGGGCATGGCTGTCAGCAGCTCTATGGCAAACCAGGCTCAGGCCAATTTCACACATCAGATTTTCACAAGCGGCGTAAACACTGCAATGTTAGTACCGGCCGAGGGTCTCCTGACTCTAAATCATCAGCCTCATATATAAATATCGCAGTCAGTAATTAAATCGTTAGTCTGATATCTGAGGCCGTTCTAAGCCAATTTCACTAATGCAGCACAGTCTGCAGTCATGTTGCTGTCATACTGCTTTTTTTTACTGGGGGTAGGGGCTACAATTGTCAGAAAACAGCCTTAGGCCACATTCACACGTTCAGTATGTGGTCAGTATGTGGTCAGTTTTTTACCTCAGTATCTCTAAGGCTATGTTCACACTTCCGTTGTTTTGCATCAGTCACAATCTGTCGCCTTGAGGAATTACGGTATCCTGATTTTGCAGGAAGCCGTTTTTTCCCCATAGACTTCTATTAGCGACGGATTGTGACTGATGGCCCTGTGTTGCATCCACTGCGTGACGGATCAGTCGTTTACTGACTGACCATCAGGCGGGAGCAACGCTGAATGTAACGTTTTTTGTGTGCGGCGGATCGTTTTTTTACTGTAAGCATGCGCACGATAAACAACCATGATCTATTGTAAATTCAGTTCCAGCGGCCGGAACGATCAACTGATCGTTCACAAAAGCAGGCTGCCGGATGATCAGCTGATCATTCACAATAGCCGGCCACCGATAAAACAGTAAAAAAAAAAACGTCTTTTTTTGCAGCATCAGTCACATCAGTTGTGCCACTATCCGCAACGCATCCATTGCATCAGTCACACAACTGATTTGACTGATGCAAAACAACGCAAGTGTGAACTTAGCCTAAGCCAAAACCAGGAGTGGAACAGTCAGAGGAAAAGTATAATAGAAACATGTCACCACTTCTACATTTTGTACTCACTCCTGGTTTTGGCTACAAATACTGATATAAAACTCTCGCCAAATACTTAACGTGTGCACGTGTCATTACAGGATAGGTCAATAGCAGATTAGTGGGGGTTCGACATTTCGCACCCCCACTGATCAGCTGTTTTTTGCCTGGTTACTGCAGCACGGCTTACAGTCAGAATAGCCGTGCTGCAGTAGCCGGCAATGGCCACTACACTTAGAGAGAAGCTGCCGAGCACATCTGTAAAATACATCTAAGGCCCCTTTCACACGTCAGTGATTCTGGTACGTTTGTGGTTTTTTTTAAACGTACCAGAATCACTGACATACGCAGACTCATTATAATGAATGGGTCTGCTCACACGTCAGTGATTTTTCACTGCACGTGTCTCCGTGCAGCGTACCCGCGTGTCCGTGATTGCCGCACGGAGACATGTCCATTTTTTTCTGGCATCACTGATGTCCCACGGACCACCCAGTGGTGTGGTCCGTGAAACACGTGCCAGAAAAAAACGTGCTTCTAAAATGAAAAGCATTTTAACTCACCCGGCTCCAGCGATGTCCTCTGCAGCCCATTCTCCCTGCTGCTTCTGAGCCGGCTCATTACTGTCGCGCATTTTCATTATGCACGACACAGCCGACCCGGAAGCAGCTGCTGCGGGGGTCAGCGCCGGCCGGATGCTGCACCGCGGGAGTGATCAGCACCATGGAGAGCGGGAGCGGGCGCAGGTGAGTTGATTTCTAAGTGCAATCACGGGCCACGGAGAACGGAGCCCGGATTGCACTTAGACAACCCATGTGTGCCGTGGGACATAGGCGTGTTTTACACGTCAGTGAAGAACATCTGTGTTTTTCACTGACGTGTGAAACGGGCCTAAGGCTGCTTTCACACTACGTTTTTTTAACATGCGTCATGAACGTTTTTTTGCTGTAAAAGCAGATCCTGCTGTTACAGCAAAAAAACGCATGCAAACGCATGTGTTATTTTGCAGGATCCTGTCACTTTAAGTTTATGGGCGGGCATTGGAGTCATGTGATCGGGAGTCAGTGCAACTGAACGTGATAGACTGGGAGCTGGCATCTGACGGCTGCGGAGGCTCGTACCCAAAGTAAACATCGGGTAACTTGCTTGGATACCCGATATTTACCTTGGTTACAAACCTCCGCAGCTGCTAGGAGCCGGGCTCCCTGCACACGTAACCAACGTAAACATCGGGTAACTAAAAGAAGCGCTTTGCTTGGTTACCCGATATTTACCTTGGTTACGAGTGTCCGCAACTCTCAGGCGGGGGAGAGAGAGAGGAGAGGGAGGGGGAGAGAGGGAGGGGGAGAGAGACAGAGAGGGAGGGGGAGAGAGGGACTGATCACCCGAGGCTGGTTTCTGGGCATGCTCAGTAGAGCAAGCAGGATCCTGTCTATCAGCATGCCAGCGTTCACATGCGTTTGCATGCAGTATAGTCAGGATCCAGCGACTTGCAGTATTTGGACGCAGCTCAAAAACGCTACAAGTAGCGTTTTGAAAAATGTTGAAAAACTGCTAGTCGCTGGATCCTCACTATAACACACGCAAATGCATGTTGACGCGTTTGCACTGGATCAATTTTTGCGTTAAAAAAACGTTCAGGACGCATGTAAAAAAAACATAGTGTGAAAGCAGCCTAATCAGTTGGAGTACCAGGAATTAGCTCTGAGGACCGATCCTCTACAGGTCACGAATACCTATGCCTGGACAAATGTTTTTAAGACAATCATGTACCATTAAAGGGAATCTGTCACCAGGTTTTTGCCACCTAATCTGAGAGCATAAAAATAGCAACAAAAAGAGGAAAATATCCTCCAAAAATTAAGTATTACTTATAGCAAAGATGGGCTGCAGTGTGTACATCGCCCAGGCCAAAAACTAGTGCTCTACCAGGATACAGCTAAACCCCCACTAAATGGAGGCATCACAGGTGCAGGAGGAGCAAATCACACACACACCGCCATGGAATGGAGGGGGCGACTGGTAGATGATAAAACTGCACACTAGTGGCTTGCATAGAGCGCTGTTCACACATGCAGATAACACAGTCACAAACCCGCAGCCTATTAAGTGGCGCGCACACTATTAGATCAGGCGGGCTGCCAAGCCGTACCCCACCTGTGTATCATGCAGGGACAGACTCTACAATGCAAGGCCCAAAAGAAAGGGGCCTGGATGTATCCTGTACAAAAAAATGAGGTTTTAGTTGGCATTTATGGCCATAAAACGTAAGCCTACAACCAGGGCCGGCGTCACCACGCGGCATACCCGGGCAAGTGCCGGGGCCCTGGACTGACAGGGGGGCCCACTCACGCTATCTAGGACACCTGCAGTACGTCGCGCCGTTCATTTTCCCTGTCGGCCTTCGTACTGCCTGCTATTTGCGTTCCACTGTGGAACGCAAGACGGGTGGGGGGGGGGCACATCTCTCCTCCCTCCTCCCCTACTTGATTACTAGTGCGTAACGCATGCTGGGATGGGACCACCTCCTCTCACCTCTTTGATACGAGTGGAATGTATTGGAGCCGTGCGTCTCATTCCTGCTGCTGTCAGAACGCCCCCGTACGTCGTTTCCTCTTACGACAGCACAGTGGGCGGGCCTTCAAAGAATGATTGTCGTCATCAGCAGCAGCAGCACACACACAGATGCACTTCCTGCTACCACAGTGGAACGCACACCGGCAGCGCCTCGTTCAGGACCTTGTTGTCACTGACGACCGGCCGACTCAGTCACGGCAGACGCAGTACAGTACGGAAGCAGGTCCAAACCGTCCGGGACCGGTTCATTGGAGTACAAGAAGCCCAGGTTAGAAGAGCTACTCTTGGAGGCCAGAAGTGCATTGCCATTGTTTTTTTTTCCTTTTATTTTGATTTATATTGTACCTATGTGTGTTTGCCAGCTTTTTTTTTTTTTTAAATAAACCTGACATTTCATATCTGTATGTAGCAGAGTTGTATGTGTTTGTCTGAATGTAGCAGAGTTGTATGTGTTTGTCTGTATGTAGCAGAGTTGTATGTGTTTGTCTGTATGTAGCAGAGTTGTATGTGTTTGTCTGAATGTAGCAGAGTTGTATGTGTTTGTCTGAATGTAGCAGAGTTGTATGTGTTTGTCTGTATGTAGCAGAGTTGTATGTGTTTGTCTGTATGTAGCAGAGTTGTATGTGTTTGTCTGAATGTAGCAGAGTTGTATGTGTTTGTCTGAATGTAGCAGAGTTGTATGTGTTTGTCTGTATGTAGCAGAGTTGTATGTGTTTGTCTGTATGTAGCAGAGTTGTATGTGTTTGTCTGTATGTAGCAGAGTTGTATGTGTTTGTCTGTATGTAGCAGAGTTGTATGTGTTTGTCTGTATGTAGCAGAGTTGTGTGTGTTTGTCTGTATGTAGCAGAGTTGTGTGTGTTTGTCTGTATGTAGCAGAGTTGTGTGTGTTTGTCTGTATGTAGCAGAGTTGTGTGCGTTTGTCTGTATGTAGCAGAGTTGTGTGCGTTTGTCTGTATGTAGCAGAGTTGTGTGCGTTTGTCTGAATGTAGCAGAGTTGTGTGCGTTTGTCTGAATGTAGCAGAGTTGTGTGCGTTTGTCTGAATGTAGCAGAGTTGTGTGCGTTTGTCTGAATGTAGCAGAGTTGTATGCGTTTGTCTGTATGTAGCAGAGTTGTGTGTGTCTGTATGTAGCAGAGTTGTGTGTGTGTGTGTGTTTGTCTGTATGTAGCAGAGTTGTGTGTGTGTGTTTGTCTGTATGTAGCAGAGTTGTGTGTGTGTGTTTGTCTGTATGTAGCAGAGTTGTGTGTGTGTGTTTGTATGTAGCAGAGTTGTGTGTGTGTCTGTATGTAGCAGACTTGTGTGTGTGTGTGTGTGTCTGTCTGTATGCAGCAGACTTGTGTGTGTGTGTCTGTATGTAGCAGACTTGTGTGTGTGTGTGTCTGTCTGTATGCAGCAGACTTGTGTGTGTGTGTGTGTGTCTGTCTGTAAGTGTATATGACTGTATAGATTTGTCTGTTTATATGTATTTTTGTGAGTTTGTCTTTAAATATGTATATGTACATGTTCGTATCGGTGTCTGTGTGTGGATGGGGCCCACTGGGACTCTTCCGCCCGGGGCCCACAAAAACCTGGAGCCGGCCCTGCCTACAACCCTCGTCACAGGGCCTCATGCTTGTAGGTCCCTACACTAAATATAAATAGCAAGAAAAAGAGGGAAATATCCTCCGAAAATTAAGTATTACTTACAGCAAAGATGGGCTGCAGTGTGTACATCGCCCAGGCCAAAAACTAATACTCTATCTAGCAGGATATCCTGGTAGAGTATTAGTTTTTGGCCTGGGTGATATACACACTGCAGCCCATCTTTGCTGTAACTAATCTGAGAGCAGCATAATGTAGGGTCAGAGAACCTGAGTCCTGTGATGTGTCACTTACTGGGCTCCTTAGTGTAGGTTTGATAAAATCACTGATTAATCAGCAGTAGATTATCATTAGAGGACTACTTGGCGTGCTGCCAGCTAGTCCAGCATATTCATGAGGTCTGTATAACTGCTAGATCTGCAGCAGAGAGAACAATGATTTTATCATAATGACAGGAAACAGCTCAGTAAGTGACACATTGCTGGAATCAGGATCTCTGTCTCTACATTATGCTGCTCTCAGATGGGAGAGCAAAAACCTGGTAACAAATTCCCTATAAGGGATTGTTTACATCAAGATAACCCCATGCCACATGCAGTCATGCATGCAGGGACATGAGATGATGACTTTGCACCCTGATCCATGATGTCTCCACAGCCTAGCCAATAATATGCCGAGCCGAGGATCCCAGAGGATTCACGCAGCTTCTGTCGCAGTCAGAGACTACTGACAGCACTCCATGCAATATTAGGGTATATGGGTGTCAGAGTGGAAGAGGCCCCTATATTATTGTCTCCCCTCCCCCACAGTCCCAGCATATATCCGACCATGAGGCACAAGTGACCCCAGTGACACTCGGACTGTTACTCTGCAGCATCGCGCGATCCTCATCCCTTCTGCGATGCATTATTGGGCAGCACAACCCCCCCCGCCCAGAGAAAGGCTCATTAGGTCCCCGCTCATTTGGGGCAGGGAAGTGAATCATGATGTATAAACTGGGAGCCAGGAATATACAGCGCAGCTGCGATCCGGAAATAGGAGTAATGAGAGCCGAGCCTGTGAACGCGCCAGCAGAGAGCACGCAGCTCCGTCCCCGCTGACACGCTGTTCTCACGACTCATGCACGCCTCGCTGGCTGCACAGACTATTAATAGGCGCGCCGGCATCACCCCACTGCCGCTCCTCCGGCGCCAGCCAATAGCAGCAGGATTATCGTCACTGCACGGCACCATGCCAGCCAATAACAGTGTGCTATTACTCCGCCCAGCCTGTGCTAGCGCCCAATCAGCGGCCTCCCTTTATCCCCGCGGCCTCGGCTTCCCTCACAACAGGAGAGGCGGCTGAGGCGGGGTCACGTGGGTAGCGCAGCTTCTGTCTGGATCGCTGAGGTGATAATTGATTCTCGCATCCCCGGAGTCGCGTTCCCGCCTTCTCACTCCTCCTGTCTCAGCCCCATGGCAACTGACTGGTGATATACAGCCGGGGAGACGCGGCCGTGCGCTGCGGAAGAGGAGCGCTTATCCTGGCGGGTATACGGCCCGGCTGACGAAACGAGGCCTTTGTTAATGTCCGTGGTATAAGGTTATCTCCAGGAAACCGTCCTCAGTGTCGGGCCTCATTAACCCTTAATTGTAGGGCTGTCCAAAATCGTGTGGTAAACTGACAGGGTTAATTGTCAGCAGATACAATCCACCTGCGAGTATATTCACACAGCAAATTCAGTTTAGGGAAATAAATAATGTGGTGTGTGACGCATGTCCTGGGGCCTGTGCACACTGCGGATTTGTCTCCTGATGCCGGTAAAGTGAAGGAGAATCCTGAAGGCGTCTTCGCTTGTCCTTGGAGATTTGGTGCAGATTTCATTATGTAGCATGTCCGTTCTTTCAGGGTTTTTGCTGCAGATTTCACTCCTAATGAATGGGAAAAATCTGTATCAAAATGCACTGAAACATTTTTGTGCTACTGCGTTTTTCCTGCAGAAGAGATGCAGAAATGGTGCAGATATTTCCGCACCAAATACTTAAAGGGAACCTGTCACCAGATTTGGGGCCTATAAACTGCAGCCACCACCCGTTGGCTCTTATATACAGAATTCTAACATGGAAGAGCCCAGACCGCTGTGTGGAACGTAAAAATCACTTCATAATACTCACTAGTGATGTGTCGGTCGTGAACGATCCAACACAAAGATCCGGCTCCCTGCTGTGCCCGACCGGAGCTGGATCACCAGTGAGAGCCACTAAAATCTCTAAATGGCTCTTTTCGCCGCTGAAACCCCACCCGCAGCTAAACTCCGCGTAATCAACAATTTAATTGGTCACTTGTAAGTGGGCAGGGTTTAGCCACGGGTGGGCAGGGTTTTTGTGGCGTTTCGATAATCTTAAATATGTGTTCACCTGGGGTGAACACATTTAATAAGGAGCCAAGAACGATCTGAAAGATCCAGCTCTTTTTGGTGAGCGGAGCCATGGGAACCGGATCACCAAAAAAAGCCGGACTGCCCATCACTAATACCTAAGGAACGTTGCAGTACAGACCGGTCAAATGGGTGTCTCCGTTCTCCGGTACCGGCGCCTCCTCTTTAGGCCATCTTTGTCCTCCTTCTGAAGCTTAGGTTTAAGATGCATCCTACGTCATGCACACAAGCCGACACTGGGGTCCTACACAGGTGCACTTTGATCTGCTCTAAGCAGGGCAGGTCAAAGTATTGTAACGCGCATGCGTGGAACCTCAATACCGGCTCATGTGCATGATGTAGGACACGTCTTGCACCCAGGCTTTAGAAAAAGGAGGACAAAGATGACCAAAAGAGGAGGCGGCGGTACTAGTGATGGGCAGTCCGGCTCTTTTTGGTGATCCGGTTCTCATGGCTCCGCTCACCAAAAAGAGCCGGATCTTTCAGATCGTTCTTAGCTGGTTATTAAATATGTGTTCACCCCAGGTGAACACATATTTAAGATTATAGTAATGCAGCCAAAACCCTGCCGACCTGTGGCTAAACCACACCCCCTTACAAGTGACCAATTAGATTGTTGAGTAGGCAGAGTTTAGCAGTGAGTGGGCGTGGTTTCAGCGGCAAAAAGAGCTGTTTAGATATTTTAATGGCTCTCACTGGTGATCCATCTCTGTCGGTCACAGCAGGGAGCCGGATCTTTGTGTTGCATTGTTCACGACCGACACATCACTAGCCGGTACCAGAAAATGGAGACACCCATCCGACCAGTCTGTACCGCACCGCCCCTTAGGCGAGTATTATAAAGTGTTTTTTTACGTTCTACACAGCGGCCTGGGCTCTTATATACAGCATGTTAGAATGCTGTATATAGGAGCCCACTGGTGGTGACCGCACCTTTAGTCGCCAAATCTGGTGACAGGTTTCCTTTAACGTGTGCACACACTTTGTGTGCTTTGGTGCTAAACCATTTTGATCTTAATGGGGAAGATCTGCAATAAAAAATGTGAATAGAGTCAACAGAGTTTAGCAATATGCTGCGACTTCTTCCATATGAAAAAAAAATGCTACATGTAAACTAGCACCACCCACAAGCTGCCTTGGTTGACCATTTCAGTTAGGCTGCTTTCACACTATGTTTTTTTAACATGCCTCATGAACGTTTTTTTGCTGCAAAAGCGGATCCTGTTTTTGCAAAGAGAAACGCATGTGTTATTTTACAGGGTCCTGTAACATGCAGTTTATGGGCAGGCATTGGAGTCATGCGATCGGGAGTGAGGGGAACTGAACGTGACAGACTGGAAATTCAGACGCAGCTGGGGCAAAAGAGAGAAGAGAGAGCAGAGAGTGAGACTGAAGAGAGTGAGACTGAACAGAGTGAGACTGAAGAGAGTGAGACTGAAGAGAGTGAGACTGAAGAGAGTGAGACTGAAGAGAGTGAGACTGCTGAGAGTGAGACTGCAGAGAGCAGAGAGTGAGACTGCAGAGAGTGAGACTGCAGAGAGTGAGACTGCAGAGAGTGAGACTGCAGAGAGTGAGACTGCAGAGAGTGAGACTGCAGAGAGTGAGACTGCAGAGAGTATGACTGCAGAGAGTGAGACTGCAGAGAGCAGAGAGTGAGACTGCAGAGAGCAGAGAGTGAGACTGCAGAGAGTGAGACTGCAGAGAGTGAGACTGCAGAGAGTGAGACTGCAGAGAGTGAGACTGCAGAGAGTGAGACTGCAGAGAGTGAGACTGCAGAGAGTGAGACTGCAGAGAGTGAGAGAGTGAGACTGCAGAGAGCAGAGAGTGAGACTGAAGAGAGCAGAGAGTGAGACTGCAGAGAGTGAGACTGCAGAGAGCAGAGAGTGAGACTGCAGAGAGTGAGACTGCAGAGAGCAGAGAGTGAGACTGCAGAGAGTGAGACTGCAGAGAGTGAGACTGTGATCACGCCAGGCTGGTTTCTGACCAAACAGAATCCTGTCTATCAGTATTCCACCGTTCACATGCGTTTGCATGCTGTTTAGTCAGGATCCAGCGACTTGCAGTATTTGGACACAGCTCAAAAAACTCTACAAGTAGCGTTTTTGAAAAATGTTAAAAAACTGCAAGTCGCTGGATCCTGATTATAACGCATGTGAACGCATGTTTATGCGAGTCCATTGTAAATGCATTGAAATGAAAAAGCATTTGCACTGGAACCGTTTTTGCATTAAACAAAACGTTCAGGACGCATGTTAAAAAAATGTATTGTGAAAGCAGCCTTAGCCCTATAATCTGGTCCTGGTAGCTGCTCATGAACTGTGTGAATAGATCACTTTCAATAAGGCCTCTGCCACACTCACGTGAATTTCACGCACGTGCCGAGAGACACGTATTTTCCCTGCGTGTTGCGTGCAGGTAAGTACGTGTCTCTGGTACGTGCGTGACACGTGTGTTCTACGTGTGCTATCCGCGATAGCACACGTAGAATCAGTAATTATTATACTCACCTGGTCCTCCCTGCTGTCCGCGCTGCTGTCCGTGGTGCTGATCCTCGGTCTCCAGCCCTCCCGTCTCCCCGCTGCTGCTGCTGCCAGGCAGTGAAGTGAATATTCTATGAGATTAATGAGCGGCGGTCGGCAGCAAGAGGCAGCAGCGGCAGAGACAGGAGGGCTGGAGAAGGTGAGTTAATGTTTTTTATTTTTTTCCCTGACATGTGTGTTTACTCCGGCGCGTGTCACACGGGACCGCATCCACACTACACCCGTGTGGTACGGGTGCGGGCCGTGTAACACCCGTGCTGCCGGAGAAAACACTGACATGTCAGCGCTTTGAAAATCGCACACACGTACAAACGCACACGGACACACGTTCCGTGTGGTTTTACGTGTGTGTGCCTGCTACCATAGGGTAGCATTGCTGTACATGTCTCCGTGCCGCCGGTACGTGTAAAAAATGCCAAACACGTGCCGGAGGCACGGATGTGTGGCAGAGGCCTTAAAGAGATTGTCCAGTACTCTATATTAATCGCCTATCCTTTAGAATAGGTCATCAATATTCAATCATGTAAGTATCCGATACAGGTAAAATATATCTTTGTACCGTGTTAGCCAGTAGAGATAAAAAATTGTTTAAAAGAACTGAAGTCCTCAGTGGTTGATACCTTGTAATGGCTAACTGAAAAGATGGTAATAATAGCAAGCTTTCGAGACTACTCAGGTCTCTTCATTGGGCATGGTAAGTAAGTATCCGAGGCACCGAAACATCTTCTCTATTCGGGCAAAAAACTTTATTGGTCCCAGCATACATCGAGGAGAAATGTAAAAAAAGCTATGTTTTGGCCAATGCAGGGACTTTCTGCAGCCCCTAAAAGGTACGAATGGTGGAGTGGTGCTTAGAACAAAGCAACATTTTTAGGTCATCAATATCATGTTGGAGGGAGTGCACCGTCCAGCTGTCCTTGGTGCCTCCAACTGCAAGATGTGCTCTGCCATTTAAATAGCGTCACTCGTACTTCGCACCCATTGAATAGAGGCAAATCTGTTGTACCCTGCTGCGTCCATTACAGTTGCAGGAGCTGTTTGCTTCCCTCCGCAACTGAACACATCAAGCCTGCACCGACCAAGAACAGCCGGGGTGCCGGGTTTCTATCAGATATTGATCACCTATTCTAAGGATGTCATCAATATAAAGTACTGAACAGCACCTTTACCAATAGTGCCAGTAACATACTACCTGGAATACACCGTGTACAGCTAAGCCTGCAAGGGGAAACTCGCCATATAAGTCATAAAAGAAATTGAAAATAGATACGCACAGAGCTCCCCCTAATGGTGTCAGTAAGGTGTTGTAGAAGATTTGCCTGCTGTACTAGAAGTCCTCTAGATCTTCCTTATTTTTTTTTAGATATTGGGATTTACCTTTTTTACTGTGTTACCACAGAAAAATTGCAATCAGAAGAATGTTGTGACACTCAGACCTGTCATGTCTTCAAATTTGCTATGCTGGGTCTGTGTGTAAGGCTATGTCCGCACACTATGTTCTTTATTTGACAAAAAAATACACACTCCTGCAGACTTTGAGAACTGTAAACACTGCGTTTGACAAAAAAAAAAAATGCATCCAAAATACATGCGTTTTGGATGCGATTGGCATGCGTTTTACATGCGTTATCGTTATGGATGCATTTTTGACTGCGGTCCCAGGCGATTCTGCTCTGCTACATTCCTGTTCTGTAACAGCAAGCACCATAGACCATGACTGCTCGCTGACAGCAGACAGCCGTGCGATGAGAATAGACTCAGATGAACTTCACCCGACTTCATTCTCATCGCACTGCTCTATCTCTGTGTGCTGTCATGAACTCGGATGAACATCTGAGATCAGTGCCAGGACACAGGCAGTAGTGCGGGGTCCGCAACAGTGACGGCAGAGCTTCACCCGAGTTCATTGTTATCGTGCGGCTCTGTCTCGCGGCCTGATTTGCAGTCACAGGTGAAGGACTCCTCTGTGATAGCAAATCACCTGAGTGAACGAAGTGAGCTGCGCGATCAGCGGTGTCGTCACTCAGGTTACTCACGGCCACAGCTGGAGTCCTCCACCTAAGACCGCAAGTTACCTGAGTGAGGGCACCGCTGATCGCGCGGCTCACTTCAGTCACTCGGACAACTTGCTGTCTCAGGGGGAGGACTCCAACTGTGGCCGTGATAACCTGAGTGACGTCACCGCTGATAGCGCGACTCACTTCAGTTGCTCCGTGGAGCTCACAGCTAGCGGTCGTGCTCTATGACCGCACGCAGTCAGCTTCCGATGTAGCAGTGCTGAAAACGTCGTGGGACCTCATGTGGATTACGTCAAACCTGCAAGGGTGTTTGGGGATTAATAAAGTGGTGAAAGAGGTTTTTTTTTTAATGTATCTTATTTCAAATAAAGGATTTTTTGGGTATATGTCTTTATTTACTTTCACTTACAGGTTAATCATGAGGAGTGTCTCATAGAGTTCTGCCATGATTAACCTAGGACTTAAGGCTGCTTTACACACAAGCGACATCGCTAGCGAAAGCACCCGCCCCCCGTCATTTGTGTGTCACGGGTAAATCGCTGCCCGTGACGCACAATATTGCTAGGACCCGTCACACATACCTTCCTAGCGACGTCGCTGTGGGCGGCAAACATCCTCTTTTTTAAGGGGGAGATTCGTGCGATGTCACACAGCGGGCCGCCAATAGAAGCGGAGGGGCGGAGACCAGCCGCATTAACGACACGCCCACCTTGTTGCCGACAGGACACAGGTACGTTGTTGTTCGTCGATCCCGGGGTGTCACACGTAGTGAAGTGATGTGTGCTGCCTCAGGAACGACGAACAACCTGCGTCCAGCACCAGCAACGATTTTTGGGAAATGAACGACGTGTCAACGATCAATGATTAGGTGAGTATTTCTATCGTTAACACTCGCTCATAGGTGTTACACGCAACGACGTCGCTAACGACGCCGGATGTGCGTCACGAATTCCGTGATCCTGACGACATATCGTTAGCGATATCGTTGCGTGTAAAGCCCCCTTTAGAGGCAGAAATGGGCTGTCATTAACTCCTTATTACCCCGATTGCCAACGCACTAGGGCAATTCGGGAAGAGCTGGTAAGGTCCTGGGACTGTCGCATCTAATGGATGCGACAATTCCGGGCGGCTGCTGGCTGATATTTTTAAGCTGGGGGGAAGCCTAAAAACAATAGGCCTCCCCAGTGTGAGAATACCAGCCCCCAGCTGTGTGGCTTTATCTTGGCTGGGTATCAATTGGAGGGGCGCACGTCGTTTTGTTTTTTTTTATAATTATTTATTTTACTACATGATATAGACCTGTCCACCGACGGCTGTGATTGGTTGCAGTATGACAGCTGTCACTCAGCATGGGGAGCTCGTCTGAATGTAACCAATCATAGGCGACGGTGGGTGGGGGAAGCAGTGAGTAAGAGATGGCCTAATGAGCGGTCGGCACTTTCAGAAGCAGGAGAAGCCGCCGGAGCAGTGTGACAACTGCAGCGCCGTGTCGGTGATCGGTGAGTATGAGGGGGAGGGAGAGACCGACCAACAGAGAGAGAGACCTGCGTATTTGTTGAGAAGATTGTATCCAAAATGCAGTGCGTTAAGTAAAGTTATTCTTTGAAACAAACTGTTGGTTTCTTGTAAGTATGAGTCGTCATTGGGTCCTGGCCAGGTGACGTCAGCGGCAGTATGCGGACTGCACAGGTGCACAGACTACACAATAAAAGTCCACAAACCCAGCCAGGGCTAGCTTTTCCATGTAGCATGCTGGTGCATCCGGAGTCAATCCCTCGCTCACGATTACCACCCTGCAACACCCCACGTGTGCAGGAACTGTCTGCCATTGAAATGAACACTGTCTCTAGTGCATGTTGCGATTCGTGGTCAGTGTGTGGTTTTGTGCAGACGCTAAAAATACAATTGTCTGAAATTAGCCTAAGGTGTTCAAAACAGCAAAAAGAAAGAGAAAATATAGCACTAAGGCTATGTGCGCACGTTGCGTACAGTTCACTGCAGAAATTTCTGCAGCGATCTGAAGAGCACATGTGCGCTTTAAATCGCTGCAGAAATGTCCGTAGTGAAGCCGATTCCATGCGCTCTGCCTGCAGCTCCTCCCATAGACAGAGCAGGAGCTGCCGGCAAAGCGCACGGAAGGAGTGACATGTCACTTCTTTTTACGCAGCGCTTCGGCAGTAGCCGAAGCGCTGCGCTCTAAAACTCCATGTGCGCACGGCCCCTGCACAATCTCCATAGACTGTGCAGGGGACGCAGGACGCATGCAGTTACGCTGCGCTACAAAACGCAGCGTAACTGCATGTATTTACGCAACGTGCGCACATAGCCTAACTTTTAGCTATAAACCACAACAAAACAGTGAATAGATACATCTGTTGTATCCACAAGCCCCTATACTCTTGCACAGTGGTCTTCAACTTTTCTGACCTTGAGAGCCACATTCACCTCTCAGATGGGGTCGCAAGCCACATCTAGCTCCCACACCCATCACAGTAGTGACATCCAGAGCCCCAAGTACCAGTATTTTGACAGCCGGAGTGTTGCCACAGAAATCATCCCGAGGCAGTATACCAAGATCCAGGGGTGCACACTATACCCCCATTCAGTATTCTCGTAGCACTGTCACATCCAGCTTCAAACACCTTCTCTGATAGGTACCGTGTTTCCCAGAAAATAAGCCCTGCCACGAAAATGAGCCATAGCAGAGTTTTCGGCCTTTTCAGAGTAAGACTTAAATGTAAGCCCTACCCCCAAAATAAGCCCTAGTTGAGGTTCAATAATAAAGTGCCCATGCAGCTAAAAATTTAAAGAATACTGCAGGACACTTCATTATAGAAAGCAGACACCCACAAGAGAAAAAAAGAAGACCCTGCAAACATACTCGCCCGACCCCGAACGGGAGGATCTGTGGTGGAACGCACACACACCTTAGATAGCACACACGCAATCACACATCAGATCGCACATACACAACATCTGGTGATGCCTATTGCTTCCAGCCACGAGGGAACTTGAGACGCAGTGCAGTGGAGCGCATGAACCTGCGGTAGAACGCATGGAGGACCATGCCTTCCCCTGCAGTTTCTCCTTCTCTACTGCACCAGTCCCATTGTTTTCTGCCAGCCGAGAGCAATGGGTATCACCGGAGGTTGTGCGTGTTTGCGATCTGATGTGTGATTGTGCGTGTGTGTGCAATCTGATATGTGTGTGTGTGTGTGTGAATGCTGGCCAGAATCAAGGGAAGACTGCTGTGGAGCATACCTGCTGGGAGTGCCTGCCGAGGATTACAGGAGGACCTGGGAGTGACGCAGACGTCCGTTGTCTGGTAAGTATGATTCTCCTGGGGGAAGGGGGTCTGCCTTTTTTGGGGGGGTTAAACTTACTTCCAACCCGTGTTTCCCCTTGAAAAAGCCCTACCCCGAAAATAAGCCCTAGCGCATTTTTCAGGGTAAAAAATAATGTAAGACAGCGTTTTATTTTCGGGGAAACACGGTAGTATCATCCTATCTCCAGCTTACCATACTTAAATGATCTCTACACTCACAAGGCCATTGTATGTACATCCAGATCTCATGTCACTGAGGTAAAATTAAACCGTCACAATAAATTCCTAATACCTTCAGGAAATTATTCTTGTTTAATTTATAGAGAGTAAAGCCGGCGTTAAACGTTACGATTTATCTGATGATATGTCGGCGGGGTCACGGTTTCCGTGACGCACACCGGCATCGTTAGCGACGTCGTTGCTTGTGACACCTATGTGTGACTCCGAACGATCGCAAATAGGTTGAAAATCGCTGATCGCTAACACGTCGTTCATTTTCAAAATATTGTTCGTCGTTTGGATTGCAGCAGACATATTGGTACGTGTGACACCCTGCAAACGACGAACAACATCCACACGACCGCCTTGGTCAAACAATATATCGCTGAATGATTTTGCGTCGCTTGTGCTATCGTTACGTGTGACCGCTAATAAACGACCTATGTGCGATCTAGGAAAATCGTAACTACGATCTGGGCGTGTCACGTTGCTCATGAGATTGTCAGATAAATCGTAGCATGTAACGGGGCCTTTAAGGCCCAGTCACACACAACGACTTACCAGCGATCGCGACAACGATACGACCTGATAAGGATCACTGGTAAGTCGCTGGGAGGTCGCTGGTGAGATGTCACACAGTAATGATCAACGACCTTTATAACGATCTCGGCGGGCGTTGGGACCATGTTAGGAGGTCGTTGGTAGGTGTCAAAAACAGCGATGCGTCCTGCCCAGCAGGACATCGCCTTTGAAGAAAATGGTTTGGACCATTCAGCAACGACTAGCGATCTCACAGCAGGGGCCTGATCACTGGTAGGTGTCACACATAATGAGATCGCTGGCGAGATTGTTGCTGCATCACAGAAACTGTGACTCAGCAACGATCTCGTTGTGTGTGACGGGGCCTTTAATCACTATAAGATGGTCCCATATTGTTACACTGACAGAAATCTGTCCTTGAATGTTATTAGGGCAGACACGTGAGCATTAGCAGTTGGAAGTTCGGCTGCTGTAACCTGGAGAAAGATTGCGATATAGGTTTTCTCCAGGTTGCACCAGCCATCTGCTCAGCATACAGAAAGACAATGTGGACAGCAGTATGAGCGGCCTCTTCTCCCCTCGGCATCCTTGGTATATCCAGTATTAGATGAGATGGACAGAATGACCAGCAGTGTGAGCAGCCTCTTCTCAACTCAGCATCCCTGGTATCTGCAGTACTAGCTCAGAGAGACAAGGTTGACAGCAGTGTAAGCAGTCTTCTCTTACCTCAACACCTCTGGTGTCTCCAGTTTTAAATCAGGATGAACAGCAGTAAGAATGGCGTCATCTTACCTCAGCATCCCTGCATCTTTAGTATTAGATCAGATAGACAGGCTGGAGAGCAGTGTGAGCAGCTTCACTTTACCTCTGCACCTCTGGTATCTCCAGTATTTGATCAGATAGACAGGGTGGAAAACAATGTGAACAACATTTTTTTTTCCTCAGCACCTTTGATATCTCAAGTATTAAATCAGGCTATCCATCGGGAGCACGTTTTCCTACTAGAGATGAGCAAACCCGAACAGTAAAGTTCGGTGCTCATACCGAACGCAGACTTTAAAAAAAAATCAGTGTTTGAGTTAGCCATTCGGGTGCTTTACGCATGCTGACCACTCGAGCAAGTATCACTGTGCTGGGGTACGCTTGGTACTCAGCCCAGTGCGAGCCACTTGCAGTGTTTGAATGGGGGTAAAATCAGGGTTATCGGATGTAGTGTGCACAAAAAAAAATAACAAAGTGGAAAAACCCCACGTACTCTTCCCCTGGAAGTGATCTGTTTATGACTGGCTGTATGTGGGCAGTTCGGCTCTCCGCCCAATCGGTAATTTCTAGTGGGGTTCAGATCAAGTCCAGGTCCCGAAGAGAACTTTAAAGTATGGCTGAACCCGCCTAACCGAACTTCAACGGGTCTGCTCATCTGTACTTCCTACACATGATTGGAGATGTTGGAGCTTCCTATTGCAAATGTTCACAGGTATCAATATTATTAACATTCTAGGCCAAATTTGTTTCAGTTTAGGAAGACAGCAGCCTTTTTAATATGTTATAGGGGTAACCTAATTGGACAAAACCAAGTGTGATTCACTAATTAAAGGTATTTGTGATTTTTCTTATTGTTAAATTTCTTTTATTTTTTTTTCTATTCCTTCTGAAGCCATATAAGTGATGAGCTCTATGTGAATTTATATGTGAAGTTATCTTTGCTGTGAAGAAAATAGCTCTGAATAAAGCTGGCTCTTTTGAGCCTAAAACCGCATTTACTGCATCCTGTTTACAAGGTACATTAAACAATGTTTCTGCTTCCTTTAGCATATAATGATCATTAAAGGCCATATCCGAAGTCTTTCAATCGCCTATCACACATCCTATGAGGAAAATGCACATACTAGATCAGATATGCTGTAACAGCGTCCTGTCATGTGAGCATATCTTCACAAGTCATAGCAGTGCATTGATATTATCTTAAAAAAGCATAAATGATAGCTGATGCGCTTTCGTGTGTGTGTGTGTGTGTATATATATATACAGATAGATAGATAGATAGATATATATATATATATATATATATATATATATATATATATATATATATCTATCTGTATATATATATATATATACATTATATGTATATACATACATATAATGTATATATATATACAGTGCTGGCCAAACGTATTGGCACCCCTGTAATTCTATCAGATAATCAGTTTCTTCTTGAAAATGATTGCAATCACAAATTCTTTGGTATTATTATCTTCAATGAATTTGTCTTCAATGAAAAAAAAAAAAATTGTCATAAATAGAGTTGAGCGGACTTCTAATAATCGGGGTCCGCGGCGGATCCGTCGTGGGTTGTAAAAGAAGTCCGGATCCGATCTGGAATTCGGACCCATGTATGTGAATGGGGAGCGGATCCGGGGAGAGAGAGCGCGAGAGAGAGGAAAAAAAAATATCCCGGATCCGGATCGTGCAGCCGGATTCCCGCGTCCGGGTCGGACCCGGATCGGACGCTGAAACCGCGCGGATCCGGATTTCTTCAGCGCTCTATTGGGAGACCCAGACGATTGGGGTATAGCTACTGCCCTCTGGAGGCCACACAAAGCACTACATTAAAAGTGCAAGGCCCCTCCCCCTCTGGCTATACCCCCCCCGTGGTATCACGGGTTCTCCAGTTTTAGCTTTGTGTGCGAAGGAGGTCAGACATTCCATGCATAGCTCCACAGATTTTAGTCAGCAGTAGCTGCTGACTGTTTCGGATGGAAGAAAAGAGGACACATATAGTGTCCCCAGCATGCTCCCTTCTCACCCCTGGATGGTGTTGTAAGGTTGAGGTACCTATTGCTGGTACAGGGCTGGAGCCTGACATGCTGTTTTCCTTCCACATCCCCTGGTAGGGCTCTGTGGAAGTGGGATCCTGCCGGCCTCTCAGCTCTGATGCCGGGCTCCATCCACAGACCCATTAGAACCTGATGGAGACGGAGCAGGAGTACGATCAGGGACAGGCCCTGCATCATACAGGTACTCTGTGTCCCCGGCAGGCACAGACACACTCCGGGCTGGCTGGGTGTTGTAGTGCGCCGGGGACCGCAACGTGGAGTTGGTGTCCCTACAGATTACTGGGGGATTGTTTGTGTTTGGGAACGCAGCGCCGACCCCCTCTGGACCGTGCGGCGCTGCTGTGACTTGTGGTGCGCCGGGGATCCGCCGTCCGCGCTTTTACGGCGGCGGCGGTTATAAATTTAGTCCCCGGCTTTTTGGGCCTAGGACGCCGGCAGCTCCGTTTCGTTCCCGCCCCCACCCTGTCATTCAGGGTAGGGGAGAGACGCTGTTCGCTAGCAGCGACGAGGGCTGGAGCCTGTTTTACATGCTCCAGCCCTCTCACTTGGCACAGAGGGAAGCAGGCTTCCCGCTCTTGGCCAGGAACGCCCAGGGCCCGCCCCCCTTCCTCTCTCGAGACGCCGGCAGCCATTACATGCATGCCTGGCTGGAGGAAGGACGCAAGGCTCTGGGAGACCTGGACTAGGGGCTATCTGGCGACCACACACCCGCTTTTTAAGCGGGCGGTAAGCGATTTTTCTGTGCTGGTCCCTCTAGTGCCTCACTGTGTATTAGTGTACTGGGTACAGATATATAGATATTGTATTTCTTGCACTGTGAGGTGCGCTTCTGGCTGCATATCCCAGATCGCTCTGTGGAAGCAGCAACATGTCATCCTCAAAACGCAAGGCGGCCAAGGCAAAAAGGGCTGTGTATACTGCGTGTGCTGCATGTGGGGCTAATCTACCAGCAGGCTCCGATGACCCCCATTGTGTGCAATGCTCCGACCCGGTGCTGCTTCGCCAGCCGGAGTCGGGAGAGGTAGCGACCCAGGCTGAGACGCTTGTAAGTTCTGCCCCGGTGACAGGGACGGACTTTGCAGTTTTTGCAGATAACATGTCTGTATCTATGGCAAAAATCCTTGAAACCTTGCAATCTATGCATGGGGCTCAGTCCCTGGGCACGGCGAGGCCTCTGTCCTCAGGTCCCCCTTACTTGGAATGTATCCAGCCCACAGGGGGGTCCCCGGCTTCACAGGCCGAGGATTATGACTCAGATGATGGCCCCAGCCACCCTAAGCGAGCTCGCTGGGAAAGACCCTCGACGTCTTCACACTGCTCAGGGTCTCAGCGCAATCAGTCTCCCTGTGATGTGTCTGATGAGAGTGATCAGGAATCCACTCCTGGAACCCCTCTCAACCTGGATACCCCGGATGGGGATGCCATGGTAAACGACCTTATCTCAGCCATCAATAGGCTGTTGGATATTTCTCCCCCAGCCCCTTCAGCAGAAGAGGCGGCTGCGGAGCAGGAAAAGTTTTGTTTCCTTTATCCCAAGCGTAAATTGAGTGCTTTGTTAGATCACTCTGACTTCAGAGAATCAATCCAGAAGCACGACGCTCACCCAAAAAGGCGTTTCTCTAAACGATCTAAAGATACGCGTTTCCCTTTCCCCCCTGAGGTGGTCAAGCGCTGGACACAGTGTCCAAAGGTAGACCCCCCGATTTCCAAACTTGCAGCTAGATCCATAGTTGCAGTGGAGGATGGCGCTTCACTTAAAGATGCCAATGACAGACAGATGGACCTTTGGTTAAAATCTGTCTATGAAGCTATCGGCGCGTCGTTTGCTCCGGCATTCGCAGCCGTATGGGCACTCCAGGCTATTTCAGCTGGCTTAGCAAAAGTGGATGCTATCATGCATCCAGCAGTGCCGCAAGTGGCGCACCTTACCACGCAGATGTCGGCGTTTGCGTCTTACGCTATCAATGCGGTCCTAGAATCTACCAGTCGCACCTCAATGGCGTCCGCCAATTCGGTAGTTTTGCGCAGAGCCTTGTGGTTAAAGGACTGGAAAGCAGATGCTGGTTCCAAAAAATGTTTAACCAGTTTGCCTTTGTCTAGAGATAGACTGTTTGGCGAGCCATTGGCTGACATCATTAAGCAGTCCAAGGGTAAAGACTCCTCTTTACCACAACCCAGAACATCCAAACCTCAGCAGAAAAAGTGGCAGCAGAGGTTTCAGTCCTTTCGAGGTTCGGGCAAGACACCATTTACCTCGTCCAAAGGGACTCAGAGGACGCAAAGAAACTCAGATTCGTGGCGGACTCACACACGCCCCAAGAAAGCAAATGGAGGTACCGCTTCCAAAGCGGCTACCTCATGACTTCCAGCCCCCCCCCTCCGCATCGCCGGTCGGGGGCAGGCTCTCCCGCTTTTCCGGCATTTGGATGTCACAGGTCAAAGACCGGTGGGTGACGGACATTTTGTCTCGCGGGTACAGAATCGAGTTCAATTCTCGTCCTCCAGCTCGGTTCTTCAGAACCTCCCCACGTCCAGACCGAGCAGATGCTCTGCTGCAGGCGGTGGATTCCCTAAAAGCGGAAGGAGTGGTTATCCCAGTCCCTCCTCAGGAACAAGGGCAAGGGTTTTACTCCAATCTCTTTGTGGTTCCAAAAAAGGACGGCTCGTTCCGTCCTGTTCTGGACCTAAAACGGCTCAACAAACATGTGCACGCCAGGAGGTTCCGGATGGAAACCCTCCGCTCTGTCATTGCCTCAATGTCCAGAGGAGACTTCCTTGCCTCAATAGACATCAAAGATGCTTATCTCCACGTGCCAATTGCTACAGAACATCAACGTTTTCTACGTTTTGTGATAGGAGACGACCATTTTCAGTTCGTAGCTCTTCCATTTGGTCTGGCGACAGCCCCACGGGTCTTCACCAAGGTCATGGCGGCGGTGGTAGCAGTCTTGCACTCTCAGGGACACTCGGTGATCCCTTACCTAGACGACTTATTGGTCAAAGCTCCCTCTCAGGAGGCATGTCAGCACAGCCTGAATGCTACACTGGAGACTCTACAGTCTTTCGGATGGATCATCAACTTTCCAAAGTCGATCCTATCACCGACTCAGTCACTAACGTATCTTGGCATGGAGTTTCATACTCTAGCAGCGATAGTGAAGCTTCCGCTGGACAAGCAGCGGTCACTACAGACAGGGGTGCAATCTCTTCTGCAGGGCCAGTTGCATCCCTTGCGGCGCCTCATGCATTTCCTAGGGAAGATGGTGGCAGCCATGGAAGCAGTTCCCTTTGCGCAGTTTCATCTGCGTCCACTTCAATGGGACATTCTCCGCCAATGGGACGGGAAGTCAACGTCCCTGGACAGGAAAGTCTCGCTTTCCCAGACGGCCAAAGACTCTCTACAATGGTGGCTCCTTCCCACCTCATTGTCTCAGGGAAGATCCTTCCTGCCCCCATCCTGGGCAGTAGTCACGACAGATGCGAGTCTGTCAGGGTGGGGAGCAGTATTTCTCCACCACAGGGCTCAGGGGACGTGGACTCCGCAGGAGTCCACCCTTCAGATCAATGTTCTGGAGATCAGAGCAGTGTATCTTGCTCTACTGGCCTTCCAACAGTGGCTGGAAGGAAAGCAGATCCGAATCCAATCGGACAACTCCACAGCGGTGGCATACATCAACCACCAAGGAGGGACGCGCAGTCGGCAAGCCTTCCAAGAAGTCCGGCGCATTCTAATGTGGGTGGAGGACAGAGCATCCACCATATCCGCGGTTCACATCCCAGGCGTAGAAAACTGGGAAGCAGACTTCCTCAGTCGCCAGGGCATGGACGCAGGGGAATGGTCCCTTCACCCGGACGTGTTTCAGGAAATCTGTCGCCGCTGGGGAGTGCCGGACGTCGACCTAATGGCATCCCGGCACAACAACAAGGTCCCGGCATTCATGGCGAGGTCGCGCGATCAAAGAGCTCTGGCGGCAGACGCCTTGGTTCAAGATTGGTCGCAGTTTCAGCTCCCATACGTGTTTCCGCCTCTGGCGCTCTTGCCCAGAGTGCTACGCAAGATCAGATCCGAGTGCAGCCGCGTCATACTCGTCGCTCCAGACTGGCCGAGGAGGTCGTGGTATCCGGATCTGTGGCATCTCACGATCGGTCGACCGTGGTCACTGCCAGACCGACCAGACTTACTGTCCCAAGGGCCGTTTTTCCATCAGAATTCTGCGGCCCTGAACCTGACTGTGTGGCCATTGAGTCCTGGATCCTAGCATCTGCTGGATTATCTCAGGGAGTCGTTGCCACAATGAGACAAGCTAGAAAGTCGAATTCGGCTAAGATCTACCACAGAACGTGGAAGATTTTCTTGTCCTGGTGCTCTGCTCAGGGAGTGTCTCCCTGGCCATTTGCATTGCCCAAGTTTCTTTCCTTCCTGCAATCGGGGTTAGAAAAGGGCTTGTCGCTCAGCTCCCTTAAAGGGCAAGTTTCGGCACTATCCGTGTTTTTTCAGAAGCGTCTAGCACGTCTTCCTAAGGTGCGCACGTTCCTGCAGGGGGTCTGTCATATTGTGCCCCCGTACAAGCGACCGTTAGATCCATGGGATCTGAACAGGGTACTAGTTGCTCTCCAGAAGCCGCCCTTCGAGCCTCTGAAGGAAGTTTCCTTTTCTCGGCTGTCGCAGAAAGTGGCGTTTCTTGTTGCGATCACATCGCTTCGGCGAGTGTCTGAGCTGGCAGCTCTGTCATCTAAGGCTCCCTTCCTGGTGTTCCACCAGGACAAGGTTGTGCTGCGCCCCATTCCGGAGTTTCTTCCTAAGGTCGTATCCTCTTTTCATCTTAATCAGGATATTTCCTTGCCTTCTTTTTGCCCTCATCCGGTTCACCGGTATGAAAAGGCCTTACGTTTGCTAGATCTGGTGAGAGCACTCAGAATCTACATTTCCCGCACGGCGCCCATACGCCGTGCCGATGCACTTTTCGTCCTTGTCGCTGGTCCGCGCAAGGGGTTGCAGGCTTCTAAAGCCACCCTGGCTCGATGGATCAAAGAACCAATTCTAGAGGCCTACCGTTCTGCGGGGCTTCCGGTTCCTTCAGGGCTAAAAGCCCACTCCACCAGAGCCGTGGGTGCGTCCTGGGCATTACGTCACCAGGCTTCGGCTCAACAGGTGTGCCAGGCGGCTACCTGGTCCAGTCTGCACACTTTCACCAAGCATTATCAGGTGCATACCTATGCTTCGGCGGATGCCAGCTTAGGTAGAAGAGTCCTGCAGGCGGCAGTGACACCCCCGTAGGGGAGGGCTGTTTTGCAGCTCTAACATGAGGTATTTATTTACCCACCCAGGGACAGCTTTTGGACGTCCCAATCGTCTGGGTCTCCCAATAGAGCGCTGAAGAAGAAGGGAATTTTGTTACTTACCGTAAATTCCTTTTCTTCTAGCTCTTATTGGGAGACCCAGCACCCGCCCTGTTGTCCTTCGGGATGTTTTTTTGTTGTTTGCGGGTACACATGTTGTTCATGTTGAACGGTTTTTCAGTTCTCCGATGTTATTCGGAGTTAATTTGTTTAAACCAGTTATTGGCTTCCTCCTTCTTGCTTTGGCACTAAAACTGGAGAACCCGTGATACCACGGGGGGGGTATAGCCAGAGGGGGAGGGGCCTTGCACTTTTAATGTAGTGCTTTGTGTGGCCTCCAGAGGGCAGTAGCTATACCCCAATCGTCTGGGTCTCCCAATAAGAGCTAGAAGAAAAGGAATTTACGGTAAGTAACAAAATTCCCTTCTTTTACATTTCGGGTCCGCTCAACACTAGTCAAAGCCAAATTGGATATAATTCCACACCAAACATAAAAAAGGGGGTGGACAAAAGTATTGGCACTGTTTGAAAAATCATGTGATGCTTCTCCAATTTGTGTAATTAACAGCACCTGTAACTTACCTGTGGCACCTAACAGGTGTTGGCAATAACTAAATCACACTTGCAGCCAGTTGACATGGATTAAAGTTGACTCAACCTCTGTCCTGTGTCCTTGTGTGTACCACATTGAGCATGGAGAAAAGAAAGAAGACCAAAGAACTGTCTGAGGACTTGAGAATCCAAATTGTGAGGAAGCATGAGCAATCTCAAGGCTACAAGTCCATCTCCAAAGACCTGAAAGTTCCTGTGTCAACATTGCACAGTGTCATCAAGACGTTTAAAGCCCATGGCACTGTGGCTGACTTCCCTAGATGTGGAAGGAAAAGAAAAATTGACGAGAGATTTCAACGCAAGATTGTGTGGATGGTGGATGAAGAACCTCGACTAACATCCAAACAAGTTCAAGCTGCCCTGCAGTCCGAGGGTACAACAGTGTCAACCCGTCCTATCCGTCGGCGTCTGAATGAAAAGGGACTGTATGGTAGGATACCCAGGAAGACCCCACTTCTTACCTCGAGACATAAAAAAGCCAGGCTGGAGTTTGCCAAAACTTACCTGAGAAAGCCTAAAACGTTTTGGAAGAATGTTCTATGGTCATATGAGATAAAAGTAGAGCTTTTTGGAAAAACAGGAAAAAAAAAGAGGCATTCAAAGAAAAGAACACGGTCCCTACAGTCAAACAATGCAGAGGTTTCATGATGTTTTGGGGTTGCTTTGCTGCCTCGGGCATTGGACTGCTTGATTGTGTGCATGGCATTATGAAGTCTGAAGACTACCAACAAATTTTGCAGCATAATGTAGGGCCCAGTGTGAGAAAGCTGGGTCTCCCTCAGAGGTCATGGGTCTTCCAGCAGGACAATGACCCAAAACTTCAAAAAGCACTAGAAAATGGTTTGATAGAAAGCACTGGAGACTACTAAAGTGGCCAGCAATGAGTCCAGACCTAAATCCCATAGAACACCTGTGGAAAGATCTCAAAATGGCAGTTTGGAGAAGGCACCCTTCAAATCTCAGGGACCTGGAGTAGTTTGCCAAAGAAGAATGGTCTAAAATTCCAGCAGAGCATTGTAAGAAACTCATTGATGGTTACCGAAAGCGATTGTTCGCAGTTATTTTGGCTAAAGGTTGTGCAACCAAGTATTAGGCTAAGGGTGCCAATACTTTTGTCTAGCTCATTTTTGGAGTTTTGTGTGAAATGATCAATTATTCGCTTTTTGTTTCATTCTCTTTTGTGTTTTTTCATTGCAACCAAAATAAATGAAGATAATAATACCAAAGAATTTGTGATTGGAATCATTTTCAAGAAGAAACTGAGTATTATCTGACAGATTTGCAGGCAGGGGTGCCAATACTTTTGGCCAGCACTGTATATAATATATATATATGTGTGTGTGTGTGTATATATATATATATATATATATATATATATATATATATATATATATATATATATATATATATATATATATATATATATATATATATATATATATATATATATATATATATATATATATATATATAATATATATATATATATATATAAATTTGTGCCTTGCGAAGGTAGTCGGCTGCCTTGAACTTTTCAACCTTTTCTACATTTCAGGCTTCAAACATAAATATAAAAATGTTAATGTAATGGTGAAGAATCAACAACAAGTGGGACACAATTGAGAAGTTAAATGATATTTATTGCTTATTTTAAACTTTTTAAAAAAGTAAATAACTGAAAATTCGTCCTCTTTACTTTCAGTGCACCAAACTCACTCCTGAAGTTCATTGAGGATCTCTGAATGATCCAATGTTGTCCTAAATGACTGATGATGATAAATATAAGCCACCTGTGTGTAATGACATCTCCGTATAAATGCACCTGCTCAGTGATTGTCTCAGTGTTTTGTTTAAAGCGTAGATAGCATCATGAAGACCAAGGAACACAACAGGCAGGTCCGTGATACTGTTGTGGAGAAGTTTAAAGCCGGATTTGGTTACAAAAAGATTTCCAAAACTTTAAACATCCCAAGGAGCACTGTGCAAGTGATCATATTGAAATGGAAGGAGTATCATACCACCGCAAATTACCAAGAACCGGCCGACCATCCAAACTTTCATCTCAAACAAGAACAAGACTGATCAGAGATGCAGCCAAGAGGCCCATGATCACTTTGGATGAACTGCAGAGATCTACAGCTGAGTTGGGAGAGTCTGTCCATAGGACAACAATCAGTCGTACACTGCACAAATCTGGCCTTTATGGAAGAGTGGCAAGGAGAAAGCCATTTCTCAAAGATATCCATAAAATGTGTTGTTTACAGTTTGCCACAAGCCACCTGGGAGACACCCCAAACATGTGGAAGAAGGTGCTCTGGTCAGATGAAACCAAAATTGAACTATTTGGGCACAATGCCAAACGATATGTTTGGCGTAAAAGCAACATAGCTCATCACCCTGAACACACCATCCCCACTGTCAAACATGGTGGTGGTAGCATCATGGTTTGGGCCTGCTTTTCTTCAGCAGGGACAGGGAAGATGGTTAAAATTGATGGGAAGATGGGTGGAGCCAAATACAGGACCATTCTTGAAGAAAACCTGTTGGAGTCTGCCAAAGACCTGAGACTGGGACGGAGATTTGTCTTCCAACAAGACAATGATCCCAAACATAAAGCAAAATCTACAATGGAATGGTTCACAAATAAACGTATCCAGGTGTTAGAATGGCCAAGTTAAAGTCTAGACCTGAATACAATCGAGAATCTGTGGAAAGAGCTGAAAACTGCTATTCACCAATGCTCTCCATCCAACCTCACTCAGCTCGAGCTGTTTACAAAGGAAGAATGGGCAAGAATTTCAGTCTCTCGATGTGCAAAACTGGTAGAGACATACCCCAAGCGACTTGCAGCTGTAATTGCAGGAAAAGGTGGCGCTACAAAGTATTAACTTAAAGGGGACAAATAATATTGCATGCCCCACTTTTCAGTTATTTATTTGTTAAAAAGTTTATAATAAGCAATACATTTTGTTCAACTTCACAATTGTGTCCCACTTGTTGTTGATTCTTCACCATAAAATTAAAATTTCTATCTTTATGTTTGAAGCCTGAAATGTTGGAGAAGGTTGAAAAATTCAAGGAGGCTGAATACTTTCTCAAGGCACTGTATATATGAATATATATAATATATATACTTTTTTTTTTTTAGGGTTTATATGTGATATACCAACACTAAATAGCAAGTATTTGTGAAGTGTAAAGCGCAAATGATACAAGGTTACTTCTTCCAGTGATTCAGCACTAACACTTCATCGGTCCTCCCGGTATTTATTTAAGCGTAGTCATCACGTGACCACTGCAGCTCATCAGTTCATGTGTCTACTTCAGCCAGTTGTTACTGTGCTCTTCAGCTTTGTCGTTGTAAGGGCAGCAGTGGATATGGAGGGGATTTGATCGAGTATTTGTTGTTTTCTGTATCGCTGTAAGTAAAAAAAAAAAAAAAATACATTCCTGGACAACCCCATTCAGTCTAGTGGATTCTAGGGAACCAATCATCTGATTTATACCATCCAAACTGTGGGCAATATGAATCAGAGCCTGGCGAAAAGATTGCCATCAGCTATGTTTTTCTCTTCAGCACTCCATCATTTTAGAGAAAATATAGTTAAAAGGTCTGGTCACAGAGATAGCCAGAGACAAGACTAGTCCATCTCCCCACACAGCCGATTCTTCCCAGCAGTTTTCTAGGTGATTTACAGGCCTTTTGCTATTGAAAAGACCTGGGGCGGAGTTGGACTAGTCTTGTGTCCGGCTATGGTACTCACCCGGATCTTCTGACTAGATTTTGTAACTCAAATATGATTTGTCTTGAGGTGCATGCCAGTTTTAAGACATATCTGATTCATTAAGAGGCATGCACCTCTTACTGAATCAGATGCCCCTGACTCCAGTATATCCCCTTATTGAATTGATGCCTTAGTATCAATAAATATAGGTCATGTACAAAGTAGATCATTTTCCAGTGTCAACAAGATTGTTCTCAGTCTCGTAGAAACGCCATCTACCTGCACCTATACCATGCTCGTTTGAAGTGCAAGTTCCAACATATTGTTGGGAGATATTAAAAAAATAAATTGGATTTATATAGGAAATTCAGGAAATCCATCATACAGTTGGAGAGTATTATTATTACATTATGTCTGTTTTTTGGAATGGGTTTCAATGGCTGAATAGAAGCGTGCATCACCAAGCACAACAGATCGATAATACGCGTTGAATCATGCTTTTCTATTTCGCAGCCTGATAGACTAGTCTGGGTTTGGCAAATACCAAGAGAACGTTACCTACCTGACTGCATTGTGCCTACTATAAAGGTTGAAGAAAGAGATTTAATACAATGAGGCTGTATTTCAGGGGTTGGCCTAGTCCTCTTAGTTTCATAAGTTTCTCAATGCTTCAGCATACAAAACATTTTGGAGAATTGTAAGCTCAGTTGGGTCTAAACTGTGACTTTGCCCACAATTCATGTTGAGTGGCCAAAATTTGTTAGGTGTCGCTGCTACATCACAGCACAATTCAAATGAATAGGGTCATATTGCACCCCAAAGGCAATACAACCGCAACAGGCAAGCTGCAAAAATTCAGACTTAGTTGGATGATTTGCAACTTGCTTCTTGCAATGGGTATCTTTCTCTGGTCCCAGGATCCATGGTTTGCTGACTCTTGATGCCTGTCTTTGTGTCTTGATACTGTGTTTAATTGCTGGTGTGTGCACCTTTATTCTAAGGCGCACCTTTGCACTATGAGCACTTTAGCTCTGGCTTGCACATCCAGTTCTTGTTTACATATTGTGTAGCACACAGGCACTTTATATATGTAATTTATTCATTTCTTGTCCGCTCTTTCCATCATTCTTTGGGGTTTGTGCAATTTACTGCAATTTATTGTAATTTTTCTGTCCCTGTATTGATCGGACGTGTTCATACATTTTTTATCAGCTCATAACCATTGTTTTTGGGTCCTCTTTTCACTACTATCTCGTCGTATTTCCCCCTATTTTTTCAACCTCTAGGGGTTTTTTAATTGCCACAGTATCCTCTAATAAAGTTATTCCCTCAAACATTATACTCTTGTTTCTCCAGTTCTTTATTAATTTTGAGTATGCTTTCTGTTCCTTTTTTGTTAAGGGCACACTATATGTAATCCTTATGGAACTTGTTATTGATTTTTGCTTCTTGCAATGTCTGTACCCTCGGGGTTGCAATGGGACCCAAGTTACTTGTATTACGCTGGATTTATCAACAACTGGTGAACTTTGGCCATACAACATGTGGCCCAAGATGCTTTTTAGCTTTAGTCTAAATATTTGGTTGAACCCCCTTTACCCACAGGCGATTTTCTGTTTTTTGCTTTTTCCTCCCCTTCTTCCAAGAGCCATAACTTTTTTTTATTTTTCCGGCAATATAGCCATAGGAGGGCTTGTTTTCTGTGAGACAAGTTGTACTTTTGAATGATGCCAATCATTCTGCCACCATTCATTTTTAATTTACCATGTTCACTATTTGGTAAAACTGACCTGGAAATATGATTCTGTAGGTCAGTACGAGTTTATAGATATCAAACATGTATAGTTTTCGTTTTATCTAAGTGGTGAAAAAAATTTAGATGTTTCTAAAAACAAGAATTGCGCTTTTTTCTGCCATTTTTCTAGATCCGTAGCGTTTTCATTTTTCGAGATCTGGGGCTCAGTGATGGCTTATTTTTTGTGTCTTGAGCTGTTGTTTTCAATTAAAGGGGTGGTTCACCAATTTTTTTTATTTTTCACTATCATTGTAACTTACCATTTCAGTTGTTTTCTTAATTGGCTTCTATTTCCAGTTCTGGCACTGAGTGGCGTTATCCTTCTCGCTCAGTGCCAGTCACATGACCCCTGGGTGCTGTGGCCACTGGTGTCCGCTGATGTCACGTCAACTTCCGGGCATTGAAAGTTGACGTTACATCAGGGGATGCCAGCGCCACTCACATTGATTGACTGGGCTGTGGGCGGTGATTACCACACGTCACAGCCCAGCATCGAGGGGAGGATCCAGAGGATGGTATGGGGCGCCAGTGTGGAGAGGTGAAGAGGGCTTACTTCTCGACAGCAGATTTCTGAGGAACGGGGCGCTGGTGTGGACAGTAGCGCTTAGCATCTGGCAGATTTGTGAGGTACGGAGCGCCAGTGTGGAGTACAGGGAGGGTTTCTTCAGCTTAAACCCCCCCTGTCGTACAAGTATGTGATCGCACTATCCAGTACAGCCGCCCGCTCTGCTCAGCTGTCAGGAGAGCGTGCGGTGCCGGGCAGTGTGATCCTGTACTCCCACGAGCAGTACAGGTGACCAGATGCAGCTAGAGACTGACAAGTTGGTGACATGCAGCACAGCATATGTCAGAGCAGAGCATGTTACCAACTTTCTCCACTCTGTCACCTGCACAACAAGCTCTATTACCATGATTGGGCAGTGCACACAGGAAGGAGGGGAGGGAGCAGTTTTGATGGAGATCTGAATGGGTGTAAGAGACTGCTGGTTACTGCAAAGGATTATAGAAGTTGGAGGAACTGAACTCAGGAAGTCTGGAGAAAGATTAATGCCATCACAGCTGGAGCCAGCAATGAGGATGTGCTGCTAGAGCACAATAAAAGGTAATATTGCTAAAATATCATAATAGATGTGTGGCGAGGCACATATTAGCAAGATTTATGAGAAAAAAATACATCAGTTTTGGTAACTGGACAACTTCTTTAAACGGGAAACAGTACGATCTTTGCCGGCGCGTCTTAGATCGCGCTGTCAGAGTTTAACAGCGCAATCTAAGGAGTTAATAGGAGCTGGTGGCTCTCCGATCCACCCGCGCCTATTAGCTGAATATGTCTTCTGATTAGATCAGCAGACATGTGCAGGGAATAATGCAGACAGACACGGCCAAAGATGAATAGGTACGTCCTTGGCCTTGAAGTCACACCAACAAGGTTAAAGACCATGTAGGTCAAGCAACAGTAGCAAAGGGATTGAAGTAATGCATGACTGCTGGAAACAGCAAAATCAACTTAGTATACATAGGTCTGCACTGGAGCAGCACATACATAATGCTTGAATATTTTTAATGAAGACTTTTGCTTGTTAGTTGTAGAAAAGTCTGTTGTATTATTTCTAATGTCCCACTAAAACAAGTTGTATGGAGTAAACTGTATACACTTACTATCGTCATTTAGGAGCGTGTTTTTCGTTTCGTTATGGTAGTAACTGGGCTGTACGTTTCCTGCCACTGTGCTTTGATTTTATTGACCTACTTTCAACTACAGGAATGCCTCTTAGTGAATATGATTCATTTCTATCACCTCGGTCTTTTCTTGAAAATCTTGTCTTTGAATACATCAAGATACAGATAGTAACATTTTTTCTGTGAAATAGGAAACATTGTTTTTTTTTTATTGATTATGTAACGACCCTGAACCCATCAGGGCACTACAAGGTTCTGCATCCATCCAAAGATGCAGGGCCTACCCCCAGGGACCTGGAAGACCAGTGCCGGTAACAGCAAAACCCATTGTAATCCCAGTTTTCTCCATCCCCACAGACTAGAAACGGACCCAAAGAATGGCCACCCAGGGGTGGAGCTGAACTAGTCCACTAGACAACGACCAGGTGGGATGGGACAACAGTTAGACAGTAATTAGAGTTAGGGAGTGGAAGTGAGAGGAGACGGACGTAACTGCTCTGACGCTGGAGTGTGACGGTGACCTGAGGGCCCAGGAGTGTAGTTGCCGGTGGAGTACGGCGAAGTACTCCCGGAACCATAGTTCCGACGGGGCACAGAGCCTTAGGTCAGGCAAACGCTCCAGACAGACCTGATAAAAATCTGCATAGTGAGGGGACCATCCAGGACCTCACTGACCTTAGAGGTCCGGGGGCACCAGCAGTAACGGGAGAACCGGGGATCAGAACGGAACACCGACCCTACAGAGTTCACACTGCCGCTGTACAGACCAGAGACTGAGAGACAAACAGGAGAGGACCCCAAGATGCTCCAAGCCACGGGGGCCCACCAACTTGAGAAAGGTGCAGGGGAAAGAAGCCACCAGGTCACCAACTGGGACTAAGGGAACAAGAGGTGAATACCAGCCTTCCTCCGGGTACCAGTTACCATCTACTGTGAGTAAAGAGAACCAGTTAAACCGTAACCTCTCGTGTGGCCTACCCTTCTTTCCGTGACTAACTCCACCTAACCCCCTGGGGCCCTGGCCCTACGTACGGAGGGCCCACCATCCAGGCTACCATCACATCAGCCCCAGTGGAACGACTGTGCAGCGGCGGTTCCATCACCATAACCGCAACCCGCAAGTGGCGTCACGACATAAACTCTATTCAACATTCCCTTCTGTATAAACCCCCCTTGTTAAAGCGACCACCAGGGTCATGGAACCACGCAACGGCCACCCAGTGACACATCCTAGTAGTACACTCTCCGGGACCGAGTACCCCATAGCCCAGGGCGGCACAATTTCTGTAAACATTAGACAAAGATGCAGTGCATCATAGGGTGATATAGTTTAAAACAACAATTATTATGTGTCAGGTCTGTTGGTTGGCTTCTTATCCTCACCTTATAGTGTTGTGCAAGCTTAGGCACAATTCCATTGAAGACTCCACTTTTTCACTTGCCAGTAACGCTAGAAGAATTGTATCAATGTAAAAAAAAAATTCTGAATACTACAGAAGTGCTCCCACCAATAACGCTAAAATAAAGATTATGGTGCCAAACAGTGAAAAGTTAATAAAAACTCCTTTATATTATCATTCGCTACTTGCACTTAGTGGGAGTGCTTCCATAATATACAGGATTTTTGATCATTGATGCAATTTTGTTATTGATATGATATAACATATACTATATTTAATGCAGATCACACCAAAATTGTCTGGGTCTGGCTTCGTCAAAATATATTTCACGTCTGTAAAAGTTTTACACTGATCAATGGCTGAGTGAGGATATGTAAAACTGCCTAAGGCTAGTTTCACACTTGCGTTGAACGGTATCCATTGCATTGCGTTGTGTAATGGATGCAACGGATGTGTTGCATATAGTGGCACAACGGATGCAACGGATGCTGCAAAACAACGCAATTCGTTTTGATTTTTTTTTTTTTTACCGTTTTACCAGCTGCAGACTATTGTGAACGATCAGCTGATCGCTCCCTGCAGCCGGCCGCCGGGTGATCAGCTGATCGCTCCCAGTAGCCGGCCGCCGGGTGATCAGCTGATCGCTCCCTGCAGCCGGCCGCCGGGTGATCAGCTGATCGCTCCCAGTAGCCGGCCGCCGGGTGATCAGCTGATCGCTCCCTGCAGCTGGCCGCCGGGTGATCAGCTGAGCGCTGTCACTTGCCGGCCGCCGGGTGATCAGCTGATCGCTCCCTGGAGCCGACCGCCGGTGATCAGCTGAGCGCTGTCACTTGCCGGCCGCCGGGTGATCAGCTGATCGCTCCCTGCAGCCGACCGCCGGGTGATCAGCTAAGCGCTGTCACTTGCCGGCGCCCGGGCATGCCGGCGGGCGGGCGCTCAGCTGAGCGCTGTCACATGCTGGCGGCCGGTCGCTCAGCTGAGCGCTGTCGCTTGCCGACGGCCGGGCGCTCAGATGAACGTTCGGCCACCGCGAGCCAAAATAAAGTTTGATTTAAAAAAAAAAAGGTCATGCGCAGTGAAATCCAGAGGATTCCGCAGCTCAAAATAACGTTACATGCTGCGTTCCTCCCGCTGGGCAGAAGCAACGGAGCGTCGCCCAGCGGAAGCAACGCAGGTCCTTTTGGTACAATCAGTCACCCATACAAGTCTATGGGAAACAGCGGAATCCGTTAACGGATTCCGCTGTTTTCCAAAAGGGCGGATTGTAACGGAAGGAAATAAACGCAAGTGTGAAAGTACCCTAAGACACTGAACAAAGAGCAAAATTCACTTACTATAATGATTTACAACTGATGTAGCTCAGCATTTTTATTTTATGAGAAAAACATGCCTCACTTCTGGTAAAAAAAAAACCTTGGAACAAAAATGGATGAAAATTGGATCCAGCATATTGATGTCCGTTTTTATCCGAGATTGTTCTAAATTTAGCAAGGCGGCTCAGTAATTAGCACTGTGGCTTCAAATATCAGACCTGCATGAAGTTCCTATGTTCTCCTCACACTTGTGTGAGTTTTCTCCAGATTCTGTTGTTTCCTAAACACTCCATATTGATAAGAAATGTAGCTTGTGAGCACCATCGGGACAATGGGTCATAATATAATGTTGCTACTTAAGGGGTGATCTGAAATTAATATTTATTTTAATCCTAAATGTCTGTCCATTTAATGTATTCATGAAGTCTTTTTTTTAATATACTTTACTTAAAAAGTGCCTTTAAGGCCAGAGTCAGACTTGCGTATGACTCAGCGAGTCTTGCATCGGCATCACCCGACACAGCCGCACACTCTCTGACAGGAGCGGGTCAGCGGCAGGTATTTCTATGCAGCTGAGCTGCTCCTGTCCGAGAATGTGCGGCCGTGTCGGGTGATGCCGATGCGAGACTCTCCGAGTCATACACAAGTGCGACTCTTGCCTAATTCCTTTACTACGCTATGTAACTGCTTTCTAACTTGTTACCTAAATTACCAGCCGCCTTGCAGCCTCAGAGTGGCCAGTTTCTTAGGGAAGTAGCGCACACTGCTTGCAGGCTCTATGCTTTATAAACTACAAGTGCCAGTCTTAAGCTGGTCGGATCGTTAGATGTGCCCAGCTCCTGTGCCTCTGCACTTCTCTGATGCTGCAGAGGCAGAACTATTTCTGCTAACTGCATGGAATACACTCAGTTCTGACCAGCAGCCACCATGCCACTGGTCTGAACTGGGCTCCAGTGGGCAAAGGGCCAAAATCATGGATTTGAGAAAAAAAACACTTAGGGGGGCTTTACACGTTGCGACATCGCTACCGATATATCGTCGGGGTCATGTCGTTAGTGACGCACATCCGGTGCCGGTAGCGACATCGCAACATGTAAATCCTAGGTGCGACGATGACCGAGCACAGAAGCGTACAATATCGCTGATCTGTGTAACATTCATTTCCATAATGTCGGTTTGACCGCAGGTACGATGTTGTTTGTCGTTCCTGCAGCTCCACACATCGCTGTGTGTAAACCCGCAGGAGCGACAAACATCTCCTTACCTGCGTCCCGACGGCAATGCGGAAGGGAGAAGGTGGCCGGGATGTTATGTCCCGCTCATCTCCGCCCCTCCGCTTCTATTCGCCGGCCGATTAGTGACATCGCTGTGACGCCGAACGCACCTCCCCCTTGAAGGAGGGATTGTTCGGCAGTCACAGCGACGTCGCCGAGCAGGTATGTGCATGTGAAGCTGCCGTAGCAATAATGTTCGCTACAGCAGCAATCACCACATATCACATGTGCGACGGGGGCGGGTGCTATTGCGCTCAGCATCGCTAGCAATTGCTAGCGATGTCGCAACGTGTAAAGCCCGCCTTAGACTACACATCTCTTTATGCAACCAATTAGATGCTATGTCCAAAGGTTCGGATGACCTGTTGCCTTTAGCATAATTTACTGAATAATTGTTTAGAACTGCAAAGATTGATAGTGGTGGTGAGGGGAATCCTGAGTGTGTTCCAAGTTTTGTTAAATGCCTGTCAAACTGTGGTGCCTTTAAGTAGTAAATTCAGACAATAGCCGCATGGTCTAACATGTTCTATAACTGAGCTCAGTATAAATGGTGAACGCTAACAATATGCAAACTTGCATTATTAAAGATAGTATTAATACAATTAACTACTTGTGGAATCATGGTCACTAATATACAATCACTGTGAGAAACACTTAACATTGTGTGGAGAATTTCACAAACAAACCTGATAGGTGACAGATTTCATGTATCATTAAATGGCGATTGAAAATGTGTATGTCTGACTCTGAAACACTGCGTCATTTCAGAGAAGAACATACATACTTTAAAAGTGTCATGGAAGACTACTTGGACAGGCGTGTCCCTGCCAGCTTCTCCCCGCCTGCTTCCACATCTATATACATGAAGTGACCTGTCACTCAAGAAAAGAGGGCGGGCACAAATCGCCGGGGTGATGTCCACGATTTACTCATATCAGGTTTCTGTTAAAGCTCAGCACTTTTTTATTAGAAAAATGTCCTAAACGATAAATAAGTTAGTGACAGCTGCCCTTTACAAATTGGAAAACAACTCCAGATTGTTTCATGTTAAATGGCCCGTAGGGGAGTACCTGCAATGTAGAGGCTGTTGAATACTGAAGTGTTACAAAAAGTAGTTTCACTAGCAATTTTCTTATGAAACTAATATCGTCTGGCAAATTCAATTTTTGAAAGAGATATATGGTTTGCTTCTTGAAAATGGCAGGAAATGTATCATTCATTACCATGCAAAATCAATTGAGAAGGAAAGAGTGATTTCTTTAACTGAGAGTAGAAATAGGTGAAGGCCCTGGAACACTAAAGAAGGTATTTTACCAATGCTTGGTACATTAGCCTATTAATCAAGATAGTTTTTTTGCAGGTAATTTTCAATATATTTCTGGTGAGCACATTTTTTTTTCAAGCAAGAATGGAGGTGGATTTTTTATGGAAAAGAATGTTTATTGGTGAGCTAGAAGTGTTCATTGCCTCACCTTGTGTTCACTGTATAAACAGTGCATCTCTGGGGAGGTATTACCTTGATGAATTTACCTTTATGGCTTTATCAGTGGCTGCTTGGGAACTGAAAGGCGGTGAGCTTGCTGGGAAACTACAGCATTATGGCTTTTCTTTCTAGTCATAGATTGAGAAAATGGTAGAAGTTCAGGTAATGACATACAGCATATGTCAGGGACAAAGAGGTTGGGGGAGATTTACCAGGATCTTTGGGATATTTCACAATGCACAAGCTCTCTAACTGGCAGTCAAGAGGATGAAAGCAGCTCAGTAGGAAGTATATTGTTGTTACTCTATATGAATGCAGAGTTTCTAAATAGTTTCATACATGCAGAAAAAAAAATTAGTTCAATGTATTAGGTGTAATATTATTTTTATTACCATAGTTTGGTGACCAGTATGCTAATGAAATCAGGAGGTAAGAATCCAATAAAGTAGAATAAGGTCTTAACTAGTGAAGGGCGAACATGCACTGCAAAAGTCCAGAACCGCGCAGTTTCAAAAGTATCCGTGTTCCGACCCCAGGCCAATCCGGGCCCAGCACTCAGGTAAAACAAAAAAAAATGAAGGAAAAATTTATATAGCAAGCGGTGCATCATACTTACCGAGCCTCCGACGCGGATGTGACTGTTCCCACGGCTGCCCATTCACTTATGGAGCCGCTTATGCATATGCACTGCTTTCCCCACCTATCTGCATCTGTGTTTGGTTGCAGTCAGACGTGCCCCCATCCTGAGTCTATATTGTACAGTAAAAATAAATACATAATAAAAAAAAATTGGCGTAGGCTCCCCCTATATTATGATACCAGCACAGATAAAGCATATGGCTACAGGCTCTAGCTCCCAGCTTTGCACTTGCGGTGACCTCAATGAACTCTCACTGAGTTCACAGACCTGCATCTCCTGGCAGAAAACTTTTGTTTTGTGCTTTGGTTTTTTTTTGCCAAGAGATGCACATTTTGTGCTG